>NW_009648369.1:2600240-2674534 GCF_000708025.1 Charadrius vociferus
CCCCTTTTTTTTTTTTTTTCCTTAGATTTGTACAACTAGGAACACCCTTTTACTCAGGACAGCGATCCTGAGCTTTAAAAATTACATGGATAGATGCTTCACCTCTACTCATTTCTCTGGCTTTGTGTGTTCCTCAAGAACAACCACAAAAGGAAATGTTACAAGAAGCACTGTTTATGAGGATTTCTTTGGGTTTCCAAAGTGCCTGATGCTCCCCAAAATGGGGATGCATGATTAATTTTTGTTGCTAAGAAAAGTTATCCTTTTAACTTGCTTTTATCTTCTGGAAAGTCAGCTAAAGGATAATAAAAATGGAGCTGGTGGGATAAAGCCTCAGTAGAGTAAAATCCATTATATCTAAAAGGAGACATGGAAAGATCAAAGAGGGAGCTAAATGTGTCCTGAAGTACTTCAAAAGGTGGCTCACTTAGGGAGTATTGATCATCTCAGGACCAAAGTGGAAAATTGGCCAGCTTTTACTGAAAGAATTGAAGAAGCTGTTGCAAAGGTGGAAAAGCAGCAAGTCTTTTAGTCTATGTGTAGGTTTACATGCTGATAAATGTTACAGTTATTTGCAGCTATGCAAATTAGTGCATGAGTTGGACATTACCTTACCACTGGTGTTTTCAGTTGCAATCTATTTTATTCAGTGTTGAAGATTTTAGTTCTGCTGATGTTCCTAAATACAGAGATTTCCTTTGATTTCTAAGTATGTAAAGTACAGTTTGCTGCATTTCATTTAAGCCAAAATTTGTAACAAGTTTAAAGAGAACAGCTTTCTGCACTTGAACGTGAAGGACATTACAAGGACTTTAAGAGGTAACTGGTATAATATTGTTTGTATAAAACTGCAGAGTTTTCATATATATGTTTATATAGAGATACATATGGAAACACATACAAATAGCCAAGTATATGTTGTATATTATGTATCTAATATTATGTATATGATATAATGTAATTATATATAATTTACTGTAATAGCATTTGCCCTGAATTAAAAGAGAAGTAAAAAGAAAATAAAAACAAAGAAAAAAATTTTAAAAAGGGAAATAAATATATATCGGGAGCATTTCCAGGAAAACAAAACAAAAACACTTTTTTCCACCTGAACAGAAACAAAATCACAACTTGTCCCCTGCTACCCTGAATGGCTCTCCTTAGTATTACTTCCTACTTGCAATGGTAGTGGATTGACACCATCTGTCCAGGAGGGCAGCTGAAGCAGGAGCACTCAGGCTTTCTGTGTCCTTACCACTCTTACCAGCCAGCGAGGAAAGGTGGTCCAGCCTGGAGGAGGCAGAGAGCTCGGGTACTCAGCTCTGACAGTCTGCCTGGCCAGTGCTTGTCAAATTTACCTTCTACCTCCAGAAAGTGAAGCTGACAAAAACCTTCCAGGTGAAGAGCCTGGAGACCTGTCAGTTTGATTTTTCCCCGTGGAAAAATTGAATGTTTGTTCACAAAATAAATGAAGAAAAAAATCAATTTTGCAAGAAGGGCATGTTCTATCAGAAAATCCTTCTGACTGAATGTTTCCAACTAGCTTCACTGACAATTTGTATCTGTTGTGGAGGCAACATAAAAGGAGTGCAAAATATGCACTCCCTGATGGTATAATGACAGTCTGTGGCTGGGAATTTAAGGGGTTGTTCAAGTACCACTAGTATTTGCTACCTTTATAAGGGTCTCTATGTTTATTCTACCCCTTATTTTTAAATTTACCATGCTTCACAGAGTGTATGGATACATCCCTCTATCTTCCATGAGCTACAAGCCTTTGCTGAAAACTTAAGGGTGTGACCGGCTATGGAAACAGTATGATTTGGACAAGCAAAATCCAATTTAAGCAAGATCATGAGGCCAGAAGAGGAGCCACGGCCAAGGGGATACGGAGGAGGACTCCCCAAGATCTTGCAGAGGCTAAACTTCTGCAGATGGAAACATGAAGCCTTCTCGCAAGAGTAGGAAAAAGGCTGATGGTCAAAAAGAAGAGCGTGAACAAGTTTCTATGCAAGGGTGTCTGGTTAATGCAAAAAAAAAGTAAGCAGGCCTGTTAAAGGCTTCTGTGCTGCACACCCCTGGTCGACATCTGGCTGAAAATGAGCCAGCAGCATGATCAGGTGGCCAAGAAGGCCAATAGCATCCTTCGTGTATCAGAAATAGTGTGGCCAGCAGGACGAGGGAAGTGATCATCCCTCTGTACTCAGCACTGGGAGGCCACCCCTCAAATACTGTGTTGAGTTTTGAGCTCCTCACTACAAGAAAGACATTGAGGTGCCGGAGCATGTCCAGAGAAGGTCAATGAAGCTGGTGAGGGGTCTGGAGAACGTGTCTTATGAGGAGTGGCTGAGGGAAATCTGGGTTGTTTAGCCTGGAGAAAAGGAGGCTGAGGGGACACCTCTCTACAGCTACCTGAAAGTAGGTTGTAGTGAGGTAAAGGTCAGTCTCTTTTCCCAAGTAACAAGCAATAGGACAAGAGGAAATGGCCTCAAGCTACGCCAGAGGAGGTTTAGGATAGATATTAGGAAATATTTCTTGACCAAGAGGGCTATCAAGCATTGGAATAGGCTGTCCAAGGAAGTGGTGGAACCACCATCCCTTGAGATATTTAAAATATGTGTAGGTGTACTTCTGGGGGACATGATTTAGTAGTGGACTTGGCAGTGCTAGCTTAATCGTTGGACTCAATGACCTTAAATATCCCTTCCAACCTAAACCATTCTATGATGCTATTATCTAAGATTTATGTGGGCTTTTGCTTTCCTAAGCTAATCCCCATCTGCTTGGACAATATCTCTGTATACCTCCCAGGCTAGCTATCCTTGTTTCCACACTCTGTAGGCTTTCTTTTTCTGTTTGAGATTGTCCAGGAGCTCCTTGTTCATCCACACAGATCTCCTGGCTTTTTTACCTGACTTCCTCTTTGTCAGGATGAATCGCTCCTGAGCTTGGAGGAGGTGGTCCTTGAATATTAAGCAGCTTTCTTGGGCCCCTCTTCTTTCCAGGGCTTTATCCCACTGTACTCCAGTAAGCAGATCCCTTAAGAGGCTAAAGTCTGCTCTCCTGAAGTCCAGGGTAGAAAGCTTACTGACCACCCTCCTCCCTACTAGGATTCTGTTCTGTATGTGTTACTGACAGCATAAGAATGGGCTGAGTGACTTCACAGAGTAGGATATTGCTACTGACCTGAGGAAGAGCTTTAGAAGGTTCTTAAATGAATGATTTTTTTCACTTTAAAGGACTGATATTTTTAAGTGATGCATTTGGATTATCTGGTGAAGAAAATGTGTGGATTGTATATTAAGCATTCACAAATATTTTTTTCTTCTAATACTCTTTCTTTTACTTAAAATCCACAGTAAATTCACAAATTTAAGAAAACTTACTTCTATTTCGTTGCACTGCAAGTAGAGATAAACTAAGACCCTATTTATTGCAAGGAAACATAGAAGATGATTTTTTGTTTTAGAAAAGTATATGAAATGCTCATGATTTTTAAGCTGAACATCTTTGACTGCAGAATTAACCCAGCAACACCAGTGAAAAAAGAATGAACATAATTCCGATACAAAAACATTGCAACTTCAGGTATTTAATGTAAGCAAACAAGAGCACAAGCCTGCTCCCAGTAGAGTCAATGGATTTTTATAGGATTAGGTTCTTAATTCCAATGGAGCTGCATGGGCAAGAAAGACATAATGCACTTTGAGCTGTCTTGAAGGCATTAATATTCATCCCATATATATATATATGTATCTACTCATACGTGTGTGTGTATGTGTGTGTACTTGCACAAAGAATCCCTTTGGTGAAAAAAAGTAGGAACTTTAATTTATTCTTATTTTCTCAAATATTTGCAAAGATACAAATCTAACCAGAAAACTGTCAGACAGCTTCTTGGTTTAGATAGTCCATGTAAATAGTTTGGCTGGTTTAAATTGGAAATTTTTGATTTGTAATATGTGGTATTTAAAAAAGATTAAAGCTTTCTACAACAGCTTTATTAAGAAAATAACCAGTGGCAAGTGTTGAGCTACTTTTTAATTTTTCCCATAATAATGTCATTAAAGCAATATTTAATTTAAATCCTATTGGTGTAAAATGATAAAACATTATTTTCAATACTGAATTTAAATGATTATTTTTCCGAGGTTTTTTTAACATGAAGGGAGTTATAGTCAGCATGCTACTCTACTGTGTTTTCAGTGCAAAAGAATCATATTTTTTTATTCACTTTAGAAGACTGATTTTTTTAAGTGATGTATTTGGAATATCTGGTTAAGAAAATGTGGTTTCATACATTCACGAATATTTTATTTTGCTTTTAATGATCTTTAAATTTCAAACTGAAATTAGGCAGCAACAGATCTGAAGATTTGCAGTTGTGGAAAGAAACTTCTCGTATTCAGGACAATCTGCTTAGCTTCCTTCAGGTCTATAAAATAGTAATTCTGCTAGCCATTGTTGTTGTTAGTTATTATGTTTTATTGCATTTCACACAGCCTCATGAGCCCATTCTGATAGAGTTATGTACTGCTGGAAGACATTCTACTTCTGGAAAGGCTTGTATTCTAAATAGGACAATAAATGAAATCAACATACAGGGAATATGAGCAGAGGAATAGCATATAGAAAACTAGATTTGTAGGCTCAGTGTTGTGTTGATCAAATGAGGAAAAAAACTGAGTACTGACCTCTGTTTTCCAGAATTTTGTCTGTATGTTGCATAAAATAGTCATTGGCTAAAATCTGTAAACATCCTGGAAAAGAAATAGGGTTTATTCATGTATGGAGGTGAATGTCCTGCCAAACAAGGTACAGCACCCCTATTGCTCTTTCCTTCCTTCTCAGCACAAAGGTGTCACCTCCCATTCTTCACTTTTCTGTACAAACACAATCTTTAGGTTTTATTTTTCCTTTTTTTTTCAGTCTTCACCCAATAGTCAGAAGGCACATTCCAATACAGGGAAAACCCCCACCAAAAAGAGGAGGTTCAACACCTGGCAGCCAGCACATACCTAGGGGGATGTTTGGTCAGCTCCTTCCCCTCCACCTGTACAGTAAGGTGCATTGTAATTGAATTCAAATATAATCTATCAACATACTTTTCTTAAAGAGCCTTGATGGAATCATACACAATACCCTTCTCTGAATAATATATTCGTACCCCACAAAGTCTGACAGTCTTTTCTGAAGAAAGGCAGTTCAGCAGATTTAGTTACACGTTCTACATCCCCCCTTCTCATTAGGATAACAAGGAAACATGCTTTCATGATTCAGTTTTTGAGCGGTCTATATGAACTATAAATCTATATTTCAGCTTTAGCTTTATTCATCCTCAGCTGGCCAGTGTGAAATCTAAGATATCACATCTCATTTGTCAGTTGCTGTCCTGTGCTAGAGTTCAACAGCTGGTTTTTGCTGCCCCAGTAGCCATTCACAGCTCTGACTGTGCCGGTGCAGCTAAACGTGATGTGATCTACTGAGGGCACATTACATACGCTCTTCTCATTATATGGCTGTCAGGTCTGAAAAACCTTAGCTGCAACTTGTCTATGTATTAAGTTACTGGCAGATGCCAGTACAGGGTCTGGAAGCTCTGCTGAACTTCCAGGCAGGAGGTCAGCCTGTATGTATTCAATGCTTATTTAGGACTTATTCAAACGCTGTTGCTTCCTCCATCCTCTTTCTTTCTTTTCATTAAAAATCATTGAGGAAACAATCTCAGTAGAAAACTACTGGTGTGATTTGGTATAACCTGGAAAGAAGTAAAATGGCTGGCCACCGCATAAAGGCCACAGAATGGAAGGTTGAAAAGGACCTTTTGAGATCTTACACTCCACACCCCCTCCTGCTCAAGCTGGGTTTAACAAGACAGGTTGTCCAGTCAGGTTTTCCCAAATCCAAGGATGTCTCCAAGGAAAAATATGCCACAACCGCTCTGGGCAACCTGTTCTAGTGCTTGATCCCCCTCACAGTAAACAAAAATGTGCTTTCTTGTGTTCAGGTGGGATTTTCTAGTTTTTAATTTGTGCCCATTGTCTCTTGTCCTATTGGTAGGTACTACAGAGAAGGGTCTGGCTCCCTCTATTTCATATCCCCCCCCTTCAGGTATTTACACATAGTTGATAACACATAATTGATAACATCCCTCCTAAGCCTTCTCTTGTCCAAGCTGAACAGTCCCAGCTCCCTCAGCCTCTCCCCATATGAAAGATGGCCCAATCTCTTAATCATCTTTGTGGCCCTGTCTTGGACTTACTCCAGTATGTCTGGATCTTTCTTGCACTGCAGAGCTCAGAACTGGACACAGCACTCCAGAAGTGGCCTCTCCAGTGCTGAGTAAAGAAGAAGGATCACCTGCCTTGACCTGCTGGCAACAATCCTCCTAATGCAGCCCAGGAAGCTGTTGGCCCCTTTTTCAGCTGAGAGGGTGCACTGCTGGCTCGTGGTCAGCTTGTTATTTACCAGGACCTCAATCTTCTTCTCCACAGAACCGCTTTACAGCCAGTTGGCTTCCTGTGTACTGGTGCCTGGGGTTATTTCTCCCAGATGCAATTATCTACAAAAGGACTAGTGGTTAGCCAACCGTAACTTGGGAATATTCTCAGACTGAACAACTGAGATAATGGTAATTCAGTTAACATTTTTCTTTGTACACAAAACCAGTAAAGCTCCAGCAATTACCGATTCTAGTATTTTCAGTCACAGATCACAAAGGAGATTCTGGAAGGATACTGTGGCAGAATCCTAGGTAATTACACATGAAAGGTACCAAATGTCCTGCTGGAAATTAATATAACTCAAATAACAAAATTGTTTGTTAGTGCTGCATGATGGTTGGGTGGATCATGAATGTAGGAACAGATTTTTTGTACATCTACATGACACTGATCCACAATAACTGTTCTCTTTTAAGATCTTGATGCAGGAATTTTTCTTTCTGCTTTGTATACTACTTAACAGGTTTGGTACTGTTATTATTTGTACTTCTGGAAAAGTAGTTGTGTAGCTGAAATGCAAGTAGGAAGAAAAGACACATGCTTCATTCTCTTCTCACTTACACCAGTATAGATTTCAATGCATTTAGTCCTGAGCAATGGCAGTTCAAGTAAAAGGTAAAAGAAAGGTGTAATCTACCTAGAGTGTGTTAATCTGGGATGTGGTGCTTGATGCCCTAAATACAGGCAGGAATAAGAGCTACAAATTGTAAACTCTTTGGAAAAGGCTCTGTATCTTCCTTTAGTTTGTGTAGACATTCATTTGCTTCTAGTGGACGGTTAGGCTATGTAAGGAATGCAGTAGTGGACTCTCAATCTGTTTTCAAAAAGTTTGTTGACTGTTTTACTTCCTTTTTTTTTTCAGGTGGCTTAGTAGTTTAGTGCTGCAGCTCTTGATTTGCTCTTCCTTGCAAGAAACAGCAGGAAGTGTAAAGAAAGAGTTTCTTGCAAGCAGTTCACTGCTGTTCTAGTTCTTTGTGCCTTATTGTTGGCAAAAGTAACATGACCTTACATAACGTGACACATGATAGAAGAAGTAATGTGACAAGACATATCAGACAAGCAGTGCTGCACACAGGATACATGACACATCTCATCCGAAACAAATATTGCTCTTAGCAAAGATAGTACTTTAAAAAGCACTTTACTTTTCTCTCTACCCTTCAGGCTGTTGATAGATATGAGGGTCATTACAGAGACTAAACCTCTGTCCTGAATAATAGCAGAAGTCCAACAAATTGCTGAAGCTAGTGTTTAAAATTAGAAGATTAAAATTAGGGATAAAACCAAACACAAATACGTTAAGCTGTGTGGTCAGAAGGAGAAGATGGTGAGATTTTTTCCCCCATTGGCTGTCAGATCAGTTATACAAGTAGCAGCACAAGGCAACAGTTCCTGTCAATTAGAAATAACACAAGTGAGATTTCGTTAATTTGGGTCATTGTTGTTGGAAAACCACTTGCAAAACCTGGAGTTTTGTGAATTAGTAAAGAAACACACTGGAAATTGTGCCATATATTGTACTATACACTCATCAACCATAGCTCAAGTTTTTTTCAGAGTTTCTTATCATATGTTTGCAAATATGCTGTAGTCTAAGTTTTTAGAATAAACACAATAGATAAATAAAGTAAAATAGCTAGATTAACTGATATTACATGAGACCAAGCTCCAGTGATTAGCTCTTTCAATGCTGCACAGAAACTCCTATGCTTGAGAAGAATGTTAAAATAGAAGAATTCTTTAGAGTCTTTAGTATCACTTTACGTATATGTGATCACCTTTTTCTAAAGAGTGGCAAGAAGTTTCTAATAATGAATACATGAAAATTTAAAAAATGCTTAGCTATCAAAAAAGTCATAACATTTATTCCTACTTGATGGACAGGTGAGCTGGGGTTCAAGGAAACTAAAAATTGCAGAAGATGACACAGAGAATCAGTTACCAAGTCCATTATGCTTATTCTGCACAGTCTCCTCTTAGATCATAGAATCATAGAATGGTTTGGCTTGGAAGGGACCTTAAAGATTATCGAGTTCCAACCCCCCTGCCATGGGCAGGGACACCTCCCACTAGACCAGGTCGCTCAAAGCCCCATCCAGCCTGTCCTTGAACATCTCCAGGGATGGGGCCTCAACAACTTCCCTGGGCAACCTGTTCCAGTGCCTCACCACCCACACAGTGAAAAATTTCTTCCTAATATCTAATTGAAATCTCCTCTCTTCCAGTTCGAAGCCATTCCCTCTCATCCCATCACTACATGCCCTTCTAAAAAGTCCCTCTCCAGCTTTCCTGTAGGCGCCCTTCAGATACTGGAAGGCTGCTATAAGGTCTCTCCGGAGTCTTCTCTTCTCCAGGCTGAATAACCCCAACTGTCTCAGCCTGTCTTCACAGGAGAGGTGCTCCAGCCCTCGGATCATCATTTTGGCTCTCCTCTGAACACATTCCAATGGGTCCATGTGCTATGAGGCAGACCTTTAACAGCTTTCTAGTACTTAAAGAGGGCCTACAGGAAAGAATGGTAGGGACTCTTTATTAGGGAATGTAGTAATATGACAAGAGGTAACAGGTTTAAACTGAAAAAGGGTAGATTTAGATGAGATATTAGGAAGAAATTTGTATGATGAAAGTGGTGAGGCACTGGAATAAACTGCACAGAGAAGTTGTAGACACCCCATCCTTTGAAGAGTTCAAGGCCAGGCTGGATGGGGCTTTGAGCAACCTGGTCTAGTGGGAGGTGTGGGGTTCCAACCCATGGCAGTGGGGTTGGAACTAGATGATCTTTAAGGTCCCTTCCAACCCAAACCCTTCTATGACTGTAAATTCTCTTGTTCATGACTCTTTTGATCTATCAAAACACATAAATCAGTCTTTTCTTTTATTGTCATATCTATTGTCTTTTCCATATTCCTGTGGTATGAACAGTTTTGACATCACAGAAGAACCCATAAAGTGAGGTTGGTAGTTTCTCATTTCTTTGCTACAAATGGCTTTTTATTGCCCTGGATGAGACATTGGTCTGGGTTTGCAAGATATGGATATGAATTCTGGCTGTAAATGAAAGCTGTGGCACTCATGTTTTTCTCAAGGGGTTCATTTCTGGTTTGGCTGCTGCTTTGAACAATACTGGGCATATCAGCTTGCCTCCTGACCTTGGTTTCCTTCCCTTGTTTGGAGACAGGGATATGAAGCTTTCTTTGAGGAATGTTTTGTGATTTAAGAGTTGAGAATAAGATGAGAACAATTCAGGTAATGTTATGTGTTGCTATATTTATGGCTATTTAATTTTCCCATAATGAGAGTGGACAAGCTTTGGTCAAAAATAGAGGAGGGCTCTTGATGAGTTAATATTTGGCAGTTCCTTATCAAATGAGACGTCACCAGGGAGACTTTTGTTGGATGCCAGCACTGTTTAGGTAATGTTTCAAAATGCAAACATTTTAGAAGAGGGATTATCCACAGAAATCATTCTAGTTGGATTAAAAGATTTACAAAGGAAGAAAATTGGACAAGAGGAAACACATGAAGCTATTATTTTCTTTTCAAATGTGTTTCTGCTACCACCAGTTTGGCAAACTCCTGTGGGTCACATCCTGACTACAGGACTGTACTCAAAACACCTGTAGTATTAGAGAGGACAGGATTTAGTCTTCTGCATGATACACTTTTTAGGGTTATTTGTTATTTCACTCCCTGGTTTCAAATGGTGAAATTTCACTGATTTAAGGGAAGATGTTTCTGGTTTAAATGAAAAAAGTGAGCAGAGAAATGGACTCTTGACTTACAGTTCTCATATTAGTTCCCTACTTTTGCTCAAGAAAATATGTACTAAGTAAGAGTGCATAATATTTTTTATCTCTGTACCAGAAAAAAAGATATTCTGGTATGTACCAGACTGTATTGATATTTTTATTAATAACTTGAGCCAGTTGTCCAATTCCAATATTATATGAGATGTTTCTCTGTGTGCGTGTGTTCTTTCCCTTCTTTAGTTTTTAAATACTTTCTTGAAGATGATTTTGCATAGTTTTTTTTGTGTTTGTTGCCAGAATCAATAGAGTTATGGTAAAAAAATAAAAATAGAAGGCGATAATTTAGTTTTCAACTAGTATAGAATGGTAATTAAAACTCACTGCCTTGAATCATAGCTCTAGGTCATTTCTCTAAGCTAAACTCTCAATAAACAAGAAAAGAAGAGGAGAGTAGCATGTCTGCTTCACTTTTGCATACTTAAGGCATAAAGGTTTTGACTGGACAGTCCTTACCAGAACACAATATTGATTACAGCATCTGTTTTCACACAAGTTCTGCTCTTCACTAAAAAACTAATCTCCCTACATGTTAGTTCAGATGCAGTGACCTCCAGGAACACCCTAACAAGAGATGTATTTCCAACACAAATTCACAATAGCGTGGGTAGCTGCAGACTTGGCTTCGTTTGTTCTTGACATAAATGTTGAACTGAAGCACCATCTCTCTTCTTGAATCTTGGGAACCAGAGGTTATACAGCCTGACAGTTGGCAGCCTGATTCACTGTCTCAGAAGTAGTTGTGGAGTGGTGGCTTTTATTCTTCTTTCTTTTTATACCGTTTCCTTCTTGCATCTTTTTTTCTTAGCTATATGGTATTTTGTCATTTGAAAACTGAATGACACATTAATTTCAAGCACTAATGGGAAACTTTCAACTTGAAATCTAGTCAATTTAAAGGAAGTTAAATGCAGTTTCTGCCAATGCATTTACTTTGAGACATCCTGCCAGTGCTATATTTTTGCATTCACATTCTTTAAACTGTATTTCTTTTTCTCTATTGCTCTGTGAAAGACAAAGTCACTGGAGGATGATAGTGACAGAATGAGTGACTACACAAAAGGTGCCCACAGAATTGTCTCTATGCCATAAAGAGCAAGGTGAAAATTTTGCACATTTTTTATTTTCCAGGGGAACTTCACAGAACATGCAAAAAGACATTTATTTCCTAAGAATACCCACTGTTCTTGAAGAGATTTGTCACAAAATTTAAATCAAGCTTTGCTTTTTAACAAAAAAAAAAAAAAAAACTGCAAAAACAAAGTTGCAACAGAAATATCTTATCAGCCTTGGTACAAAAAGTCCTTGCCAAGAATATGGATGATTCCTAATCTCTTCCAATGCCTGGCAGTAAAAGGTATTACTAACAGTGGTTAAAACATTTTCAGAATGAAGTATGATTTTCATGTTAACAATACCCCTTTAATTAATTAAGCTTAGCATATTACCTCTGGCTGGATAGCACTGGCTGCAGCTGAGAGCAAATGAGTTCCTACCATCTGAGATATACTCATGCTATTTACATGGTTTTAAAGCCATGAGACCTTCTGCTTTTTCAGTGCAGAGAATTCAGGAGCCACCGCCCAAGCACTAACCTAAAGTGCGCGTTGCAAATTAATACTTCTCTTTGGGGATTCATTTAACTCAAAGATCACACACTACTTAAAGACATTGAAGGTTTTTTCTTGTCTGTTCTAACTTGATTTCAAAGGTAGTCATAAAGTTGCCTCTTTGCAAACATGACGGAATACTGCAGAGGTAATCAATGGCCATTATCTTTACCATAGGTAATGGAACGAAGGTTACACAACAAATACAAAGACCTGCAATTTATTTTAGTTTTTATTACTTTTAGGAGACAATGCTGAGACTTCACTGAGACTCCAAGCTGAGATTTCACTGTGTTGGGCACTTTCCGGCAAGTTGAACTTGCCCCCCTGCAGCTCTCTGTTCTTTTAAAACTAAGCTATGCAAATTAAGAAGTATTGGTGTAATGCTTTAAATGTAAGCAAAACTCTTTTTTTTTTTTTCTTATTTCTCTCAGATTTTCTTGATTTCAAACTGGGGTAAACTGTCCCACAATAAAACCCAGCTCCTTTCTAGGGTTTTCCCACCTATCCAGTATAAATACAGACATGGTAAGATCATGGATCACTTGCCAGTTTAAGCCCCAAAGCATCAGATTACCAAATCTATAAAGAGAAGTTAACAGAAAGAAGTGTATTTGCATAAGTTAGTAGTGACATCAGTCCTAAAGCTAGTGACCTCAAGACATGTTGCAATA
Organism: Charadrius vociferus; assembly: GCF_000708025.1. Classification (NCBI taxonomy): domain Eukaryota; kingdom Metazoa; phylum Chordata; class Aves; order Charadriiformes; family Charadriidae; genus Charadrius; species Charadrius vociferus. Next base: position 2,612,834 of record NW_009648369.1, read on the forward strand.
AATTGGTAATCCTTTTAGTTTATCCAGTTTCTTGTTTCTATTTCAGACACATCAAGACTTCTCTGTCCTACTTTATTTCCCCTCTGAGAATGAAGAGAGCATGCTGACTTTAACTACAAAGACTCAGATCATATGCAATTTGCTTGTTAACAAGGATGCCCTCCAACTAACAAGTACTCTAACATATTTGGGTGATTCATGCCTCACATGACAAAAAACATTTAAAGCAGAAAGGTGTGGGGAATTTAGGTATTTTTATTTTGACTAGCTTACCCATAGAACTTCTGTTGCTTTGGCTTTCTTGTTTTTTAAATGTATCCAGCCACTATTAACCACGTATCAGCAGCTATCTCATTATGAAAGCTTTACTAGCTCAGGGCAATGATACTGTGCTTTTGCTTTATTTTCTTGATTCCTCTGACAATGAGCATTGGCAAGAACAGCTGGTTCTTGCTTTCTGTATTTTTTTCAACTGGACTGAGGAAAATATAGCAAAGTCTGAAAATGGAAATCTTTGTCAGGCCAAAATTTTTGTTGATTCATGTGGCATTACTTACGAGCAACTTAAATATAGGCAGAGTGGCTTTCGGCAGAAGAAGAACCTGGAGTAGGTGGCTAAATAAAGGACCTGACATAAAGGGAAGGCATAAATCTGTCTCGCTGGATCACATCAATAGGCAATGCCCTATGTGTCAGGAGGTGGTGAGAAAATGGGAGAAATGTTACAGAATTTAGACAGCAACTATCTCCCTAAAGATGGGCACAATGTACACCACAAGGTATAAAAGTTTTTGACATTGTCAGCACTTTTAATTTGAGAAAATTATGACTTTTGGTCCACAATTGTCTTTTGTCAATTTCCTTTTGAAATGTTTGCTAAAGCTAGTAAGAAAACTTCCCCTAGACACGGAGAAGTCCACAAAATTAGACATTTAAATGATTGATACAGAATACTTTTCAGACAATTGCATTTTTGAAGATTTTGGATTTTCATTCAAAGTTTCAATTGATTTTTCAAAATTTCTAATTAAAAAAAATAGTTTTACTCTGCTCTCTTTTTTTTTACCCCATCTCCCTTAGTTTGACCTCTTATTTCTCTTAATTGCCCAGATCTTTGTATCAAATTTATTGTCTAACCAGTTGTGACCAAGCCTTCCTTGGGTGAAAGGGCTGTGTTCATTTCACATTAGATAATCCAAAATCAGTGGTGAACCTGCACTCCTTAGGAGTCTCAAATGTAATGTGAACATCTTACTGAAAAAAACAAAAGACAACCCAAAATCGTCTCAGCCTGCTTAGAGTGGCAATATCAGGAAAACAGCTTATGTTTGGGGCTGGGTTACCAGCTGGGTCATAGAAGTCTACAGATCTGAAATAAGGGAGAATGCACTCTCAGCCAAATATTAATCTTTAATATTAATTGTATCTGCTCAGAGAACAGGTATTATTTGACCAGACCCATCAATGTCTTTCTTCCTAGCTGTTTTGTGGCTGTTTTTGCTCTTCTTAGAGCTCTAGTGGCCAGAAGTGTAGTGGACATTACACAGCAAACATCTTCACTCTGCCTAAGAATGCCATCAAGTTCATCAAATTTCTAGAGCAGTTGGTTCTGAAAGGGGTGGGAGGATCATATTTAACCAATTGAAATATTACTTCTGTTTGCCTAAAATCCATTTCTTTTTAACTGTGCTTTGACTTTTTTAACAAATATTGTTTTGCTCTAACTGTGGGTTTTCTATCAATCATGTATACATGTCCATCTCCATATGTCATTGGGACTTTTTTTCTTTACCATATTGACCCACCCTCTGGCCATTTAATCTTTTCCTATTTTTGTCACAGAGCCTTTCACAAAAACATGTTGATGACATTCTAGATCTGAGTTTCTCTTTCTAGCAAGAGCTTTTTTTCTATTAGTCAATTCCTAAACAAAGCAAATCCACAGTCTTTTTACAGCAGGAAAGTAGATTGCAAGAGTAGTGAGAAAGGAAAAAGGCAGATGCTTTGTTAATATCATTTAACATTTTCCTTATTGACGGAGATAGGGATTATCATATAGTGTTTGGTTTTCTGCAGAAGCCAAAGACCATCCAAATTCCCCTTTGAATGACTTTCTGGTGTTAAGTTTGACCAGCTGCAGGGTTGAGGGTTTTAAAGATGATTTCTTATTCCCATCTGTGTATAATTGTGGTTTTATGCCTACATCTGCTTCAGATTTTTTCTTTGTTTTTTTTTTTTTTTTTTTTACCGTTTATTTTTATGGACTAAGCATTATTAGAGACGCAATCTTCTTCCTTAAGAGATCTTCTCTTCTTTCCCCAGACAGGCCAAGGTTAGTCTCTGGGCAATTCCAAGCCATCAGCCATGTTGTATTAGACTCTGTCATGACATTCACAAGCCACTGTGTCTTCTACTTTGTGTCAGTCTCCTGCAAAAAGGAAAAAAGCCAGGTGAGAGACATACCAGAGACTACAGGGCTGCAGAGGCAGAGGCAATTCAAAAGTGGGAGGAACCATAAATGCTACTGCTTGCATGAAAGTGGTATGCAGGTGTAGAATACTGTACTGTATTTCTTCAGTTAAAGTCTCTCCTATACTAAGAACGACCTGGTTGTTACTCTTCCGCAGACACAGAAGCCCAGCAGTATGGATTTCAGTGCTGGTACAGAGTCTGTGTGATGCTATGTATGGGACTAGACAGAACAGTCAAATCTATGGAAAGGTGCATGCTGACTTCTGTTTCACACTATTTCCAAATGCAGAATTAAGAAACACTTGCCTGCTTTCCCCTATTTCCAATACTATTAATTATTTTTTTTTGTTATTAATGTTTTTTTATGATCTGTCAATTCTGTAGCCTCTGGAACAATCTTTCATTTATGCTCTGGAGTTCACTGCTAGAGACTCAGAAGCACTTACAGCAATGAAGATTATAGATTAATAAATGATATCATTTTAATGTTATTTGTATTTTAATCCAAATTATGGAGTATTTCTCAGTTTCAAGTCTCCTTGACAAAACATAATTAATGTGAAAAATGCCTGTCCAGCTTCAGTCTCCCTAGGATTTCTAATTAAAAAGCTGACTCATGGACTACACTGGTGCATTTACAGTAAGACAAATCAAGAGTAATTAAATTGGTACTGATTTACATACTTCAAGTTTACAGTGGTGTAAGTGAGAGCAAAGACTTGTCCAGATCCCTAATGTACTTCGATTTATGTAAGCCATGCCACACACTTATAGATCTCTCCTTCTAAGTCATTTTAGTGACAGGGTATTGCTACAGCATGACTTTCCTACAAAATCCATAAAGGTTCTTAAATTGTCACTGAGGAGTATTTCTAAAATAAAGAGGGAAGAATACACCATTCTGAATTCAGTTGTCCTTTAGTTAAAAGTTGGAAGTGCATCATCAGTGATCACACTGGCGGAGATGTTGCATGTAGGTGCCTTGGCCTTTTTTAGCACTAAGGGTTTTCCACTGGCAGCACTGCTGCCTGTTTGCCCACAGCAGCCCTGCATTCTTTCACCCAGGCTGTCCCAGAGCTTCTGTTGCAGCATTTTCCCCTTCTTGTTTTCCTGACGTTGTTCTTCTGCCATTTTCCTCATGTCATTCTCATGGCCTTGTGCCTGCATACACTGATATTGCTGTTATGGGAAGTGTTTGCCAGCAAGTGTGAGAATCATCCTTTCCTTACCTCCTTTTTCTCCACTTTGGTTGTAGCTTTTGAGTTACCTTAGGGACCCTAATAAGACAAAAGAATAAAGTTTAGCAGCCATTCAGCGTGTAGCCCCTGTTGCTAATCAAAATGTGCTTCAGCATCATAAGCAGGAACAACCAATGGGGGGCTTGAGCGGGTCCTGATGAAAACTATGCTGTTACTGTGGCAAAATATTATGGGGACACCCACTGCACTGTATGGGATCCCAGGGGAGGATGCTCATCTGGGAACCCCCATTGCTTCTCCTCCTGTCTCTCTCTCTTTCTCTCCTCTTCTGATTTTTTATATTCTCTAGAAGTAAATTTCAGCCTTAGAGCTGATGAATGACATAAAGTACAAAGTCTCCTAATAAAACTGCATGAGTATGAACTTGTCTAAACCTAGTTTGTGCAACAGAGGCACTAAAAAGCAAGAAGACTGAAAATAACCGCCTACCCAGTAAGACCATGCCTATACTAAGTAACACAGAAGTGCCTGGGACTGTTTCCTGGCCTTGAGGTCAACTGTCAGGAGTGATCAGTGTCCACGTATCTTCTTCCACCAGATCAGCATGACTGCATTTCTTCTTCCTGCTGGGAACAGCCCTGGTGTGAGCTAACAGTGACTCAGACACTCTCGAGTCCATCAGGCAGTGATTCATCTCACTGTACAGTGGACATTGAGGACTCGCTTTGGCCAAATGCACACACACCTGGTGCCAACTAAGCTGCCTATAAAGTCTGCGACATCCTAATGGGGTGAGTAGAGATCATAGAGGGCCTGTGCAAGACACCATCCTTGGCCAGGAAGGACACCTCAAAGCTTCTCAGTTGACACCAGATACCTACATGTGAGCAATAGTACTGGGTACTAACAGCTGGTGAAGAGTAATTCTTTAGGTTTTACTCAGTGTTCTTTAGATCTCCACTGACTGCACCAGGAGCTTAGAAACCTGTGCTATGACTCAGTAACAAACATCGACAGCCAGTGTCAGGCTGGTTTTGTTGTGGGGTACCCAAGAGATTTCCAGAGATGTGACAGGTATTGTAAAGGACCTAAAAGAGGTTTGATCCTTCTGAAGAAGTAGAAGAGAAGACGCCATCGGGCAGCTAAAATGACACTAAACTTTTCTTTTTAGGTAACTAAACCTTCAAGTGCATGAGTGACTGCAAAAGCCTTTAAGTATAGTGAGTGCTTTCCAGCATTCTGCATGGGAAAACACTCCTCTGCATGAGTAATACTGGTACAAATGGCCTTTACATTCAAACAAAACAAACCACAGAAGTTGTACGTTAATTAACAAACTTAAGTTAGATAAAGTCTGGTTGTGATAGACTTCCGTCGACTATAATATTTCATCCTATGTACTAACTTCACACCATAAACACATGAAAAAAGGTATTACAGTCTAAATAAACAAAGCAAGAAAAGCTTTTAAAAAAATCTTTATCTTTTAATAGTTCTTGATAGTTTTTTCCATTAAGTTTTGTTGCTAAATTAAAATAATCTACCTTATATTAGAACTCATACCTAGGGATATTATTACATACCTTAAAAACCTGACCATACAGCTGATAGCAGATCAATAATTTCATAATTACTTTTTTCCCAGCATGCTCTAATAGCTTAATACTAGGAGTAAACTACACACACACGTACCCCACTTTCACCAAGCTTTTTATTTACCAACAAGGACATCAGAGCATTTTTATTGTGTTCCTATATGCAAGGTTGTTGAAAGAGATTGAAAGATGAAGGAAGAGGAGATCATGAGAAATGAGAAGGATTATAAAAGACTTAGAAATAAGCTTCAATTTCATTGAAACAGGTACCTATATTGTTTGGCTTTAAGGAAGTTTTAAACCCTTATCTTAAGGATCCTTGTCACTGCAGAATGAACTGATGTTACAGTGACTCAATACTGTGCCTGATGTTTCTGAGCTCGAGTGCTCTGCATTCGTTGTCTGTGTCACGCAGGGTTGAGAGATAATAGGCAGCTACTGAGAGACCAGCATCCTCTTGGAGATGTTCTAGTGAAAGTTTTCTGAGCTCTCTTTTTGAGCTTTGAGCGAAATAAAACATGAAACAGTAAAGAAGAGTGGGAAATGGAGAAGCTGGAAATATAAAAAAGTTAGAAGCAATGAATCTGAAACAGAGGAAACAGAAACTTGAAGAAGTCAACGGTAATGAGATGAATGGAAGCTATGCAGGTTCTGAAAACCACTGCTTACCTTAGGAAAATGCACAGGGTAATTTCACGCTAAGGAGGCAGTTATGCTGTTAATTTTTTGGAGGGTATGCCTAGCTACGCTTGGTGCACCTCCAGAGCTCTGCTCAGAACTATGATACTTTACGGTTCTGCTTCAGCTCCCTATTCTCAAATCAGAGTCACATCCGTAGATTAGGTTCATTCCCATTCCCATTTCATTTCCCTTGGTACCTTTTGGTGAACTCCAGTGATTATGAGGATAAGGGATTATTTACATGCTCTAGATCCAGGCAGAGATCAGGATTTGCAAATGTTTATTTTATGGTCTGCAAAATCATTGCCTTTTGTGACTTGCATTAACCCAAGCAGTGATTAGCAGTCATGTTATTAACCTATTATATAACCTATTTTATAGATAATATCAGCCTAGATAGTACCTAAAAGCTTCAGGCTCATTTAACATTCTTTTTTTTTTCTTTTTTTTTTTTTCTAGTAATTTATTGAAGGTGTTTACAGGATTTTCATAATCTCAGTAGATTAACTGATCAAAAAAGTTTGCTGATTCCTTACTGAAATTAAGGGAAATATTTTCATTTAACATTTCTTTCTGATTTGTAAAAATGCCTATTTTCTACTGAAAGCTTGATCTGATAGGGAGCTACTTTTAATTAGGTAGATAGTTTAGGAAGCAGGTAAATAGGGAAATCTAGCAAGAAACAGAATGACTCCTACTTACAATACACAGCAGAATACTCTGTGTTTAATTGTTTCTGACAGATAGGAAAATTTGCTGAGAAATCATATTACAAGTCACAATCTTTTGTGAGAAGTAAGATTTTGAGTCTGAATCAGAATATTTTCTCATGTCCATGACCTATTCCAGAGATCAGCAAGTGAATTTATGAACCATCTATAACCTGTTCTTAATAACAAATATTACTAGCTCATCATTTTGACGGATTATGGGAAATATGAACAAGCAGTTCAGAACTGGTCAGAAATGAAACAGAATATTCTGTCTTTCTATTTTTCTTTCTCTGTTCTCTCGAATTTCACTATTTGCTTTTTTATAGTAGCTTTGTTTGCTTTAAAAAATACAGAAGGAGCTGTGGAAGAAGGACTCTTGAAAATGTCATCCATGTTTTGAAAAGGCGAAACTTTACATTTTCATTTTCAAAATCTCAGCTTTAAAAGCAACATAGTCTGCTGGGTAAGGCAGAAAATGTTAAAAGCAGACAAAGGAAATAACCTTAAACATTACTGAGTTCCAGTTTGCATTTGAACCTGTGCCTCAGGCTTTCATTTTATATTTAATGCTGCTTCCTGGGTTTAATTGCTCCAAAGAAGCAGTGATAAAAGCTAAAGAAAAAGACCCTACAACGGTAAAAATATCTGTTTGTACTTATATCTACCAGATTAAATAAATCCCTCTCTGTGAAGTTCATTTGCTGAGAACTCCTGAAGAAACATGTTTCATATCCAGAATGTTCTCAGAGGTTACCGGTGGGTACCGTCAACGTGAGTTTACTGCTCTTGACCGAGTTGTCCTTCACTCCGCTTGCATTTTCTCTCCAGTTCTCCATACACACACACAGAGTGATCTAGACTGGAGCAAGCGGTGCAAAGCAAATGTTCTTGCTCCTTTCCCAGGTTTCTACCCCATCTCTGGAGGCAAAGCAGCCATGCACAGTCCATGAAGAGCTTCTATTGCTGCTGCAGAAGAACGCTTAAAAGAAATTTTGATACCCAAGTTATTGAGGACACCTACACTTTCATATACTGTATATGGGGCAATGAACCATTATGGCTTCAAGGTGAGGCAGAAATCCTGATTTATATTCCTCATTCTGCAGCTACTTTTCCACTTTTGAGCAAGTTATGACTTTGCTTATCTCTCCATAAAACTGATTATGACAGGAATTTCTTGTCATCAAGGCATGTTATGTGGCTAATTAACTTATATTTGTCATGTCTTTTTATGGCACTTGTATGGAAAGCCTTACATTGCCATTGTAATGACTTCACTCTCTTCCTATCAACTGCAAATGAAGCAATGGCTGTTTTAATACCGAAGCATATTTCTACTCTTAATTATGGGCTAGATTATTATCACCCTCAGCCCAGCTTGAAGGTACTCTTTTCTTTGCAATATCCATTTCTCAGGTTTGTGCTGTTAGGTTCAGCTAATTTATTTTTGTAATTGGAAAGGAAGGAAGTTTGAGGGGGCATCACTGTGCTTCATCTTGCCCATCAGGACTGAATAGCTTGTGGTCATTTGAATGTGTTAAGCATCCCGGAGTGCAGTCAGGAAAAGCACTGTAACATGTAAATTGCATTGCACTGAATATGTAGCAGCTGTTAGTAAGAGCGCAGAACAGGAAGGAGAGGCGGGTGAGCGTTGGCTCAAAGGCTGTGCTCAGTGCCACAGGTCTCCTGAACAGGGCGCAAATCCATTTCTGACTCCTAGTATTTACAACATCCTATTACTTTGGTATTATTTGGAAGTTAATTACAGGGCCCATCAGCTCTTTTGGCTCAACAATATTTCAGTGAAAAGTATTCAGGCATTATGTGACTGGTTGCAAGGGAGATTATCAAAAAGTCAGAGAAGTGTAATAATCAGGGGATTTCTTTGTTAATAAAGAACTTGATGAAAAACAAATGAGTTAACACTACACTGACTTGAAGTCTTGCTGATGGCAAATTTTGAAACTAATTTGAAAAAAACAAACTCGGAAGGCATTTTAAAGTTTAGCGTAACATCAAAATTAAGCAGAAAATTTGTAAAAATGTAGATCTCCAACTCTCCTTTCTAGGCATGCAGATGACCCTCATCGGTGTAGCATCTGAACCCTTCTGGCATGCTATTCTAAAAATCAGAAACCAGAAACCATTGTGTTTAAAATGAAGAAGTAAATGAATCAGCCATGTTGAAATCTACTCTAATCACAGTTGCATTAGATCTTACTGTGACTGTTTTAGGAATCTCGTTAGGGAGAAGCTACAACCTGTGCTTGGTCTGAACTTTGTCTACTGAGGAGACAAGCACAATGCAGATGCATATGCTTCTGGTGTTCCAAGAGGCTGTTAATTATGCCAGATGCTCAATGCGTGGCACGCCTAGGCAGAGCAGGCACAATTGGGCTGGCGTTGCTAGGATTACACCTATAGCACGCAATTTTCCAGTGTGAACTGAAATCTAACCAGATTCTGTCAGAGCCTTTCCCAAAGCAGTAGCTGGAAATTGGCTTATCATCCTGTATCTTGCAGACTATAATGCGTGACTCAGAGGGACAAACTTTTCCTCAACAACTAGCAAGGACCTTGCTTCCACATTGGTTTTCTCCAGCATCAAGTATTTGTTCCCTTGCCAACTAATGTATATTTCAACTGACATGGTGTTTGTGGGCTGAATAGAGAAGAGTTCACTTTGTATTAGTGTTTCCGTTCCCAAATGAAACATTCACACCATAATGATAATGCAGTATAGGGGAAATTGTTTCGCATTTGCTTTCCTTTATGTACTCTGTTCATGGATTGTGTAAAGATTTACAGTGTATGCATTCAGCATGAAGTCATGCATCAGTGCCAGAGCATTTCCTTGATTCTGCCTATTATACTTTTCAAACGAATAATATAATGCACATATATTTTGCCCTAGGAAAACAAATGCATCCTCACGAACCCCAATGAGGATGGGAAAGGTATTTTTATCTGAATAATTCCAACTGTAAGTACTAAAACATCACGAGTCGGGTCCCCAGAAGTCATGAGGGTGTCTTAAAGATCATGACAATAGGAAAAATTGTAATATCTTTCAAGTTGCCTTTTTTTTTTTTCTTTTTTTTTCTTTGAGTATCGAGAGACACTTGGGATATATTTTCAAACTTTGTTTTTCAGCCATGGAGGCTAGAAACTTGGTTTTTGAAAGAAAAACTTTCCAATACTTATGTACACTTTTCAGTCACAAAGTCAGATTTGAATAAATACATCATTATTTATTTTGACCTTCATACTAAGATCATGATCGTGGCAAGGGTGTTGTTATATTTTTGCAGGCAAAGAAATATGGCACATAATAACCAAGTCAGGGATTCGTAATGAAAACTCTTTTCAGCAGGACATACAATTCCTTTACAGCCTCTTGGAAATGTCAACTACAGGTGAGTTCATTTCACCTAATCCAAGTTTGTTGTTTGGGATCTGTAATGGAAGAGATTCATATCACCTAATTCTATCTATCTTGTAGGTGTCTAGCCTAAACGAGCTGCTAAAGCTCCTCTTATAGTTAATGGAGAGTGACAGGAACCTCCAGACTGCAATTCATTCCACCTGTCATAGGCGCCTGTCCTGGGGAAGAGCAAGTGTTTCTGCAGCCTCCACCAATTTTACAGGAAACTTGGGACAACTCATTCCCACCCTTGGTTTTCACACAGCTGAGGTTAGGAGGGAGGGATCCCACCACAAAGTCCCTTTCCAAGCACCACTGTCCCCCTACAAGTGAGCTGTGTTCCCAGTCAGAACCTGAACCAAACCCTGAACACCACGTAGCACCCTGGTACTTGGTAGTTAAAACAAATGCAAACTTTTGTGCTTCTATGCATTTGACAGCTTATGAAACAATTTAGGTTGTAATACATTTGCTTAAATGAAAACCTGATTAATTCCACTGTACTGACTTATTAGAACTAATAGGTTTTGTTACATGTGTTGCAATTTAAGCATTGTTAATTATTCAGAGCTGAGTGAATATCACAAAACATTTGTCATGAATATTTGCACACATTTTAAACAAAATTGTCCTTGGCAGTGTTTGCAACAGTTAAATATTTGATTTTCATGTATATTTGGGTGAGACAATTTTCTTTTCATGAATATCAGCAGAAAAGGAATCTCACATGAAAATTCACACAAATATTTATTTAAGTAAATAGTTGTACCTGCAATATACTTGCCAGCATCTTTGAGAATCGGCAAAGTGAATGATGGTGCAGCTGGGAAAGCAGTTTGAAATGTATTAATAATAACTTCTTTATATGTCACTAGGAAGAAGAAGGGAAAAAGAGTCATTGTGCGGCAGCACATTCAATTGAAAATGCCACACTTGCCATTTGATGATATCTCAAGCACATAATAACCCAGAATGTCCACATTCAGTGAAACAACTCTGGACCTCTTAGACTGGCCTGCCACTGGGACATCCAAACTGTGGACTACACAGGTCACTGGGGTCCCACACCGCGTTTGCATCAGCGATGCATCTCCCCTGTTGCCTGGAGTGAGGCTCACAGTGTTTCCATCTGAGACGCAGGGAGTGGAGGGAAGATTGAACGTGTCAGAGAGTGACAGCCTCTGAGACCAGTCTTTTATATGGCACAGTGCTTGACATTCATCCTGCCAAACTTTGGATTTCTGTGGCACAAGTATTTGCACCTAACCTAGCCTACTCTCTTTAAAGCGAAGAGAGAAAATAAGTTCTTGTACCCAAACTTGTAGTGGACCTTAGGAAGGAGTGAGTGGTATTTTTTAAGTGTCTCTACACTACAAGTGTTCATCTACATGACCAAATAACTCAGATTTCCTCTTTGCTCCCAGAACCTGTTCCTTTCTCCATCTAAACCAGTTAAATATCCTTTCATCTGAGCTTACTGTCTGCCAAGATGACACCCAAGGTCAGTCTGAGGGTAGTAAGCCCCAGAGATAGGCAATACATACTCGTGGTAGGCCCAGCGCCCAAGTCCAATAGGGTGTCACAGCCCCAAATCACCTTGAAGAGTGTAGAGCACATACCCTTATCCTCCTGATATTAAAACACCGTTCCCTGTGACACAGCCACTGTGTCATTTCAGTCACTCTGAATTGGAAAAAAATGGCACAAACAATCACAATATTCTAGGGCCAAGTGCCCTAATGTGTGGAAGCAGACTGTTTCTGCTAAAGCAGGCAGCCCTGGGCAGTGGGGCCATGATACACCCTGGCATCAAAGTACAACACTCTTTAGCTGCATAAACGGGGCTATTACTCCCCACTGTTAATAAAGGGATTCTAGCCATCCACATTATTAATATCTAAGGACAGGTGATATAATTCCCCCCCACCTTGGATGACATCTCCCGGTTTCTGCCTTTTCAGGAGAGAAAAGACCATTAGGAAGAAGATCAGGCCAGTGGGATGAACCAGCAGCTGTTGAGTGAGGAATGCACTGGCAGTTTCTCAGGACTAAAGAGAGCTAACGCGTGAATCCAATGCCTGCTGCTCTTTGAGCTAGTGCCTGGACCAATAAACCTCCTGTTAAAATGAGCCTGCTGTGACTGTTTTGTTGGTATTTTTAATTTAAACAATAGCTAATTAAATATGAAAGCAATTAGTATTTCTGTTCAAACAGCTGTCATGTAATGTCTGGTACTGCAGTTATAATTCCTTAGCAGTATTGCAAATGGTTTAGAAGCAATGGCTTTTGGGGAGGGAAAGGGGAAATAGAGCAATATTTTCTATGGGCATTGAAAACCACTGGCAGGTGCATTTAGCTTTTTCTACTTCAATTTACAAGCATGTGGGATGCTTAGAAACATAAATATGCTTTGGATTCTGGTGGAACTTTAGGCAGCACTGTAATATACAGCAGGGAGAGAAATACAGTTGCTGATGCTGTCTTCCAGCTTTAACAGTGGAAGATTTTCGCATGCAGGCCCAGTTTGATGATGGAAAAAAAAAAAAAAACAAAAGAGGAAATTGAGAAACTGGTGAGGCACAAAGTCAGCTGGAGTTCCTGTTCTCTTGGCAGCAGACTGTAGTTTACATGGGGAAAGGCTGAGGCACTCTTAGCTTTCCTACACTTCCTACCCTACCCCGTAAGACAGTGAAGCCAGGAGGGTTCTCCAGTGATTTGGTTTACTGAAGACACCCAGGCAGTCACAGGATCGACAGTGGCCTGGGTGCAGGCAATGAATGGAGCTCCTCGTGTGTACGCTGGCAGGGTGTATCTCATCTTTCGCTCTTCACAGCCCCATGTACTGGCTCCTGAAGCCCGGGGACTGTGGTGCAACTGCAGCCCTGTATGTCTAACAGAGACCCGCACTCCTTCTCTGTGCCATCCTTGCCCAATGTTGCTGCATTTGAGCATGCCCTTGCAGCATTTGAAAAGTCCAAAGTTGTACAACTGCTAGATTTGCTAATTATTAGGGTATGTATCCAGACCCACTGGAGCTATAGAATTGCTGCACTTTTTGGCTGTAGTTCAGCCTGTACTTTTCTAATCTGAGCTGTTAAGTGTACTTGATCACATACGTTTTCCAAAAACTAGTAGGAAGGGATCCATAATATTTTAGGTTTTTACTGATGTTGGCTTTCTGTGTTGAACCATTTACTAACTTGCTCATGTAGTTAAACAGAACTGCCATCACTACAAATTCCATTCTTACATAAGAACATGGGGAAAAAAGTATTCTTAAAGCAGACCTCTGCTGGTGTAAATCAGCCCTGTTTCCTACAAATTAAAAGTTTAATTTTGTTTTCTGTGGCTAAGAATGGGGCCTACTCTTGGCTTTGGCTGGCGAGAATACAAAAGAACCTTATTACTTCCAAGTTTTTTATTGTGAATAAATAATTGGCATTGATCTATGTTCAGTCACCTTGTATACATTATTAAACACTTGTTTACTAAACAACCTTTACAGTTTAAAAACAGCAACCAAAAACTTCACTGAAAAATACATTAAATCTCAGTATAAAATCAACCTAAGGAGTTTAGCAGTAAGGTGAATGAAGTTCATTTAATTAAAAGATTGCTAGAGGGGAGACATTGGCAGATCAATTTTTTAAGTTCGTGGAATTATGCACTGATATGCAAGTTTAAAGCTGCTGCCTCTGATTGCAGAATATAACAAATGGGAAACATTATATATTTATGAACCATTCAATATCTTTCCCCTTTTTTTCAACTGGCTTATTGGAAAAGAAAAAAATATCCATTCCAAGTTGTGACAGCCCGAGTTAAACAGACATTACCAAAATATATATAAGAAGGTGTTAAAGTACATTTCAACATGAAATTCTAATTGAAACTTCCACACAGTGGGAAGCCAGGGAGCAAGTTTGACGGCCTGGGGACACGCAGAAACAGCTTTATAAGAAATTGCCTTTTTGATAATGAATATTAACTGATTATTTTTTTGGTTCATAATTTATTAAATAGGTTGCTGCCATTGATTTGTACTTGGGGATTTTTCAGAACTTCCTGAAACTTTGAACCTTTTGCTTCCTCATTAAGGGGTACATGTTAAAAAATATACATAGTGGAAATGTTAAAAAAAGTTTAGTAAAAAAGTTCTTTTAACTAATCAGTAGTCCCAGGACCGGAGGCCTGCCAATGCATATCCTTAACCCGTCTTAAGAGTTCAAAGCATGCAACCTTTGAGATCCAAAGGTTTTGGAAGAGTCTATAAAGTCTGTAGCATCACCATAATTGTGAAAAATGCAGTATTTTGGAATTTTAAATATTTGTACAGTGATCATATAAATGGCCTTTTATGGGTTCACATAAAACTGTGTTATTTTTATTAATATTACTATTATTGTTTATTATGATTGCAGCATAACCCAACACTTAGTCTAGTTGAGGGTCCCTTAGAATTTCCATTAAATATACCATTTTTGGATAGGTTTATGACTCAGTCATTAAAATTCTCTGCGGGCTAGAAATTAGCAAAGGAGCTCACAGTCTGAAGTAATGCATTTAATGAAAAAAATGGAACAAAATCAATCTGGTTGGTTAGAAAAATGGTTGGGGAAACCCACTACTCCATTAAGTAGTTCCTGAAGTTTGTTTATTATGATTCTATTTTTAAAAAGTTTTTGTTGTTTAGAAGCAAAGCCATGTGCCTGTTTCATTGGTCCTGACTCAGTTTTTGCCCATGGGCTAAGAAGTGATTTACATCCATTTAGACTTGGTGCAAAACACTTGTTTTGAATTGATGGCGTCTTACATGAGGTTCACATACCTGAATTTTGAACGCGCAGGACAAGAAATTGGGCCTCTTGACTTACGGTGAGCCAGTGGGTGTGCTAAAGCTTCTGTTTCACAAGTTTACCAATTGTACCATGTTGGAACACAGGACAGAAACCCCAGAACCAGCACTACTACAAATCAGTATGTCTGAACATAGATTTTCTTTGTTTACTGCTTCTTTAGCGTAACTTTCCATTATCTTTTGTCTGACTCCCAATAATATTTATTTCTTCTTATTACACAACTAGCTTGGTGTAAATGCATGAAACATTTCATTGATGAGGTTTTCAGTTATATAGAATCACAGGATCATTCAGGTTGGACTTCAGGGTGCCTCAAAGTTTGCTCAAAGTAGGGTCAGCTGTTGTGTCCAACCAGGTTGCTCAGAGCTTTGTCCAGTCAGGTCTTGAAATCCTCCAAGGGCAGAAACTGCATAGCCTCCCCAGGCAGACTGTTCAAACATTGACCTCCCCTTGAAGCTGTCTCTTTTTGAGGATGAACAAGTCCAACTCCCTCAGTCTCAGCACTACAGCAAGTGCTCCAACCCCTGAAGATCTTGGTGGCCTCCACTGAACTCACTGCAGTTTATGAATGTCTTAGTTTTATTATAGGTCCCAAAAGTAGATGCAGATTTGAGCTAACAAGTGCTGAGGAGAGGAGGACAATCACTTCTCTCAGTCTCCTGGCTGTGTCCCTACTCTCACAGTCTAGGGTGCTGGTGGCCCTTGTTCCTCCTAGCGCGCACTGCTGACTTGTGTAGCTCCCTGTCAGTCTGGCTCCACGGGGCCTTTTCTGTGGAGCAGCTCCACAGCTTCTGTGGTTGCAAGGGGTTATTCTTTTCCGGACACTGATCTTTGCACTTCTCTGTGTTAAGTTTCAATAGGTTTCTTTTGAGCTATTCCTCCAGTCTGTCCAGGTTCCTCTTGATGGCACCCTGGCTTTCAAGTATATTGACTGTTCTCCCCAAACTTGGTGTCATCTGCGTATTTGATAAGCAATTGCTCCTCCAGGTCATTGATAAAGATGTTAAATGTGATTGGACCCAGGAAAGACCACTTGTTACCAGCCACAAGATAGAATAAGACCTATCAGCCCTTGTCCCCCAACCATCCATCTAGCTTTTTACCCGTCTGGTTGTCCACCCATCCAGACTATAATGTCCAAACTTGAATAAGAATATTGTGAGAGATAGTAATTAAGGACTTGTTAAAGTTAAGACAGGTAGCACTCACTTCTTTCACAGGTAGTACTCACTTCTTTCACTTCATCCACAAATCCAGTCACTTATTTTATCATGGAAGCAACTCAGGTTTGTCAGGCATTTTTTATCCTTAGTAAATCCATTTTTTATTGTTCCCAGTCACCTTCTTCTCCTTCATCTGCCCAGAAACGTGTTAAAAGAGTGCTTGCTCAATGATTTACCTAGGGACCAAAGTGATAATGATTTACCTAGGGTCTGAAGTGATGCTGACTGTTCCCAAATGCCCTTTTAACCTTTCTTGAAGATTGGAATGTATATCTTTTCTTTTTTATAAAAATGACTGCGTGAGAACCATTGCACCAGGATGCATCTGCAACTTAACTAATTTGAAATGGATTACCTTTTTTTTTTTTTCTTTTCTCCCCTTAGTGAAGATGGTTGTAAGGAAACAAACCTTCCTTTTCTCTGTTGTGCAGGAAACAAGACCGTAGTATGTGACTGGGATCCCTCAGGCTATTGAAATATATATTACAAGCACTGAATGAGCGTTGCTGATGGCAATTACATTCATGTTCCTGGAACCAAAGTACCTTTGAGAATTGAAAGTAAATTTATTTTTGTGTATCAGAAAATCTATTTGTGTATGTGTATGCATGGTTAAAATACTTTGCTTTCTGTCATTTAAAGACCTTATTACACCAGTAGGAGGAGAAGCCATTTATTCTGTTTTTTAATCGAAGAACACTGGATTGAAGAAGTGGGTTTTTTTGCCTCACAGGGTACAGTCCTTTGGTGTCAAAGGCATCACATTGTATCATCACTTTCGTAATGTGATCAAACTTACATTATTTTACACATATCCAGTGGTTTTGATTTCTTTTAATTTCACAGTCCTCCTTGTGTGTAAAGACTGTTACATCACCTGGAGTATAGATATTTTTGGTCACTCAACAATTCTTTTCTTCTCCTGTTTCAATTTCACTGCCTCTTTCTTCAAGACAAACGACTAAACTTCTGTACAGTGTTCTAGATGAATACTTAGCTGTACCTCAAACACTGGCAGCAATATTTTCTTCTCATTCCTAGATATACCTGTTATATTGTATGGCACTGTTCTGTTACCTCATATTTTTCCTGTGATTGATCAGAACTCCAAGGTGTTTTACTTCCTCTGTGTTTTCTAATTGATGGTTACCCACCTTGTGGAAGAAATTCTTCCTGTTAAACTGTAAGTAAACCTGGCACTTTGTACAAATGTACAATAAATATTTCTCATTTCTTTTAGAAGGATCTTCAAGTTCCTCTTACCAACAATAGCTTCTAACATTTTGCAGCAGACTTGTGCCAAGTTCAGTAATGAAGATATGATCAATTTCTTAAGCATTCTTTCTGGAAAAACCTCAGGGATAATACTTGACTCAACTTTTAGGTTATCCCTGACCTGTTAAAGTCAATAATACTTATGCACTACCCTCTTATGTTGTTCCATTTGTTTGCATCTAATTCTTATATAATCTATGTCTTCTGCAGTTTAACCAACGATTTCCCGTATGGCTACGTGTCAAATGATTTACTGCAGTCCTGTTAGATTAAACCTATTGCCTCTCCTTTATCTAGAAAATCAATTAACTCATCAAAAGGAAATGTCTGCTGAGGCTAATGTGATCTATCTTTGGTGAATCCATGTCACATTTTACCCTATTTCCCATTTATTTCCATATATTTAATTATTCATCCTCTTAAAATATCTTCTAACTTCTGGAAAATGTGGCAATCAATTAATGGGTGTACAGCTGTCCAGATTACTTTCTTTCCTATTCTTAAGTCTAGTAGTAGTAGTTGTAGCAGCAGTAGTAGTAGTAGTATTTGTCAACATTGTTAAGTCTTCAAAAATGTTTTAACATTTCCAGAATAGCAGAGTTAACAGAAGTCATAACTAGTGGTTTCCAGGGATGTCTGCTGAATAATAGATATCATAGAATCATAGAATATCTCAAATTGGAAGGGACCCATAAGAGTCATGAAATCCAACTGCCTGCACCTCACAAGACTACCTAAAACTAAACCATATGACTAAAATCATTGTCCAGGCGCACCTTGAACTCTGACAGGTTTGGTGCTGTGACCACTTCCCTGGGGAGCTTGTTGCAGTATCTCTTTAAGAGGAACTGATGATACCAACACATATTCTGAAGACAAGAAAATTTATTATTATTATTATTATTAAGTTTAAAAAGTATAATACTGAGATGTTAGGCCAAGATATCACATCTTTGTGACTAAATCTGTAAATTTATAACTGTAATTGCGTACAAATATCAGAAAGTAGAGGATGAAACATGCAATTTGATTGCTTTTTCTGATCGCAATTTTTGTTTAGATTTAGATTTTACCCTACTGCAAAAATCACCCTGCATATTAGTTTCAAGGGACATTTAGTATATTACACGGTTGCATTTGAGCAACCTCTTCTAGCCCTTGGAGATACAGTCCAATTCACTCTCCAGTAAACTTTTTGCTTCCTCATAAAATTAGTAAATAATCATAGGTCCTTTTGTATATTATTACATTGATTGTAATGTTTGAATGACTGGGGGACCAACATTGGAGGGGCGTTTTATCTGTCAGGTCTTAATGCATGTCTTGGCTGCGTCCCATCTGTGTGTCCAGACAAAATGTGAGTGTAAATTATTCCTCTTGCTCCCTCATACTCATGCTTCTGTGAGCAGAAAACCCAGATGCATTGGTCAGAAAGGATATTTATGGAGCATTCATGTATAAATGGCATTTTATAGGTCATTTAGGAGGAGAATGGAGGAAAATATGTTCTAATATTACTGGCAACCTGCTAGGAGAGCTGATGCAAGTTCATTTGGTGCCAGGGTGGTATAGCGATAGGGAGGTAAGAGGAAAACAGCAGAGCAGGGATGCAGTGGGAGGGGCACCCGCCATATAAACGTACCTTGCTGCAGATCTGCTCTTAGCAATCTGAGCTAGTTTCCTGTATCTTCACTCCTGATGTGTGGAAATGGTGTAAAAGCTCTTTCTTATCCCACTGGGTGTTCTGAGGATAATTGCAGTGAAGCTTGAAAAGGCTCATATCCCATCGCAGTGCGGGCTGTACAAGCAGTTAAGACATTGGGAACATTGCACAGTGTGATAAATATTGACCTTTTAAGTAGCATTAGCAGTACAATCTTTCCAGTGTGTATCCAGAATAATGTAAGTCAACGCACTGGAGGGTGTTCTTCCAAATACCAGAGGGCACATTTCACCATCACTGTGTCCTGCATGTTGGTGACTTTTGTTTACCAAAAGCCTGCAAATATTTTGTCCCTATAAAAATAGCTTTTCCTCAAAGCGTATGTAAAACGCTGTGTTAATTTTGGCAAAGGAAATTGTTTTACTACCTAATTTAATAAGGTATCAAAATTAATAAATATAAATGTTCCTTCTGAATGTAGGCCTGATGAGTTAATTTAACGGTAGGATTATGACTTCTGGTTACAAGCACAGAAAAAACAGGCAGAAGTGACATACCTGCAAATGAGAGAGAGAAGGCAAGGATGAAGTCATACGCAACACTTGTGCTTCTTGTTAATCACTGACAGTAAACATACTGTATCAGCAGCACTCCTATAGAACACGCTGTCAGCATGCTTTACTTCCCAGTCACAGTCGAAGTCCATGGTCTAATTTCCTGACCTGCTGCATGCATTTTCACTTTTCTTTAGGGATTAAAAGAAAAATATTTAAATAATATTTAATATTTAATATTTAATTAATAAATATTTAATGTTAATTTAATAATTAATTGAGAAATATTTAATATTTAAAACCTATTTTTAATTTCTGCTTGTGTTTAGTGCAGAGTAAAATATAATTCAAGTTCTGAATCACCTGCAATTGATAACAAATATAGTTGCAAGCAAATAGCATGTTTTCTCTTGTGCAACTCTAGCAGTACATTAGGTTGTTTTACAGCACTTCTCACCCAAGCACAATGCCTGAATTACACAGAACAGTGAGTGTGCCCTTTCCTTCCACTCCTGCCAGTACTGCACCCCCCAAAAAGACTAACCCACAGAAAGTAACACTCTTGGTAAAAAGCAGATAGGGAGGACGTGCAATCAGACTGGAAAGGTGATCAGAGAAGGACATACTCTGATATACTCTTGTAAAACTTTGCAATAGAATTTGCCAATAACTTTTACAAATGTAGAATGGATACTTTTGGGTTTTGGGTTGTTTTTTTTTTTTCTCCAGGGAAATTTGTAGGCAGCCTTGACATTCTGTCTGTCAGAACTGTGATGTTTAATTTAATCTAAAAACAGACATACAGCTAGTGAAACCTGCACTGATTTAATATATTGAAAGCATCCTTTAAAAGCATGCTATTATGTATACCTCTCCTACCTCAGCTGAAGTAGCTGTGAGCGAGTGGAGTGAGAGGAAGAAGAAACAGGAGGGCGGATCATTTTTTATCTCACCTGAAGAAATATCTCCAACACATTTCTGAGGTTGGATTCCCTATGGCTACCTCTACACTAATAAATTAAACGTTCTTGGGAAAATTCGTGGCCAGCTGGCACAGAGGAGCCTACATCTATCTCGGCCTCTGGAAACAGGGTGGCTGCACATGAACTGCCTGTTGGAAATGGTGCCTAGAAATGTACTGTTCCCAAGGACTGTTTCGGAAATTGCTAATTGGACAAACCCAAACCAAGACAGAGACCGTTCTAACAATTTAACAGTTGAAGTATCGATAATACAGATAACTAGTGGAAAGCCCAGAAATGTACTGGGCATTACTTAGCCTGATGGTATAGACGTAGCCCCCTGGTGCATGTAACAAACTGTCACAATTTAATTCATGCTGCATCCCAACTGAAAGATGCGAGCAATGTGCAGAACACATCCCCAGTCATCCAGCAGTAGGCTGATCTGAGCCAAGGCACTGCTGGGTCATAGGACAAATGCTTTGTATTTTCGGTAGTGGTTACCTTGACATACAGGCATTTTTCAGAAGCTGAAAAGATCCTACTTTAATTTCTAAAATGGTAATGATAATAGCAAAGTTCCTAACTGTAACATCTACTAGAACTGAAACATTTAAAGTCTAGCTAAAAGGAAAAGAACTTTTTGGTCTACATCTCCAAATTTCTCCTAAAAAACAAAAACCAAAACAAAACAAAAAAAAATCAACACCAAAAAACCCTACCAAAATTAAACAAAAGCTGTATTTGGCTGTGAGCTGTAAGCAGAAGTCTGGGCTTTTTTTTTTTTTTTTTTGGCTTTATTGGAACACCGAACAGAAAGATGACAGTACTCCTTGGCAATTGCATACTTGGAAGAGAAAGTATCTGCATGTAGCAAGCACCACCACCACCACCAACCCCCCCCCCCCCCAAAAAAAAAAAAAAGAAAAAGAAAAAAAAAAGCTAAAGCATCAGGCAAAGGTCAGTGATATCCCAATGTCAAAGCTCATGGAGGCCAACACACTTTAGAATAGACTGAATTTATCCTGACCTAAACAAAAGAACCATCACCACAGAGGCAAGATGCAGCTGACAATACCATATTAAATAGTCCATTAGATGCATTGATAGCCTTTGTTAACCAAAAGAACTGAACAAAAACCTTTGGGTCATGTGAATCTTTTTTCCAGCAAGTGTCACAGTTGTGCTACAGTTTTGATTAGAGGCTGAAGAACCTCCACCAAACAGATGTGTGAGGAGCACAACACTTACTGCTTGGTTCTGTTAATAATTAATGACCAAATACCTACAGTGCCACCCACAGGCACTTGGTATTTCTCCTGGTTACTAAACAGGCTCCCGCCTTACATTTTTAATCCAAATGGAACTGACAAGCAGTTGGGTTTTCTTCTTCCACTGGACTAAATCGCCCTATGACAAACTTGAAACCCTGCCCAGAAGATAAAACAGAAAGAGGAAAACAAAAAAGGAGGAAAGAAAAGAGAAGAAATATTTTTTAAGTTCTATCACTGTTTTCAAGTTTAGTGCTGACATGCCTGCCTAAAGCTTTCTATTAAACTGGGATGAGTAGTCAACATCTGTTCCAAATTATTTATTTATTTTCGATTGCAGAAAATTGGCAGCTCCAATGTCCCTAAGAGAAGGATAATTGTAATTATCTATGATGTTGTGAAAACTGTTTCAATGGCTCAGCAGTTACTGAGAGTCTGGTTTTTTTTCTCTCCTTCCAGGATATATATTCCAGTGTGTATAAGGATGTGTAAAAAATAAACTTTAGGGTTCTTTTTTTTTATGTCATTTTTTTCCCTCCATACCACTTTGAACAGGCCATGATCTTTTTCTGATTAGGGGTTCCAGAACATGCATATTACATACACCACATTGTTGAACCTGATGAAATGGTTTCTGGTCCAAGGCTTCCATCCTTCAATATGCTGTGCTTGAAAGAGCTGTTGTGCCTGTGTCGATCCCCATGGATATTTGAGGTGGGGGGGGGAGGAGGGTTCAAGCCAGCAAAGCACTGGAATGCCTAATATAAAATGTCTGGAAAAGGTGCAGAGCTAGATATTGTACTAAATTCCAATAATCAGTTATATATAATTAGCAAATACTGATCTCTCATTTCTGTCATTTTGCAGGAAGCAGAAAGGATTAAATATTAAATCCAAGTGCATAATTTTCTCAGAAACACATTTTTACTGCTATTAGAAACAAACAAACAAAAAAAAATTAATAGTGAATCCTTAATTGGATTCTTTCATTGTCTCCAGCTCATCAAATCACCAAGGAAGACTACTGGAATTCTTATTCCCTGAGTTTAAGTAAAAAGTATACAGCTTGAGAAGAGAACTGCTTGCCTTGTAACTAAAGGAAAGAAAAGTGGGGAAGGTATTGCCTTATATATCAGGGAAAAAAATGCATTGAATCTAAACAGAGAAGAATGTGAGATATGGAATGATTAAACATCCATGGGTTAATAAAAAACGCATGCATGACTCCTATAGAACACCTATTGAACTAACTTAACATCTGGCAGATAAGGAGAGTATGAGGAGATAAAGGCTAGATCTGTACTAATAAACTCAACAGTACCGGGGATCATTCTCTGACAGTGAGGCCAATTGGCGCAGTCTAGTCACATCCATGCTATTAAACTCTCTTAGCCTTCAGTGCAACGTGGTCAGGTCTGCACTGCCATTTGGGAATGGTGCCTGACCTGTGCTACCTCCTGAACTGGACCCAGAAATTGTCTGGCTAGTCGGCTCTGGCCAAAAACATGGGCATTATAACAATTTAGCAGCAGAGACAACTGAATTCCACTGATGGTTCTAGCTCTAGTTCATTGACATATTATCTGAGCACAGCTATATTTTCCAAAAATTCTTAGATCATATTAGAAAGAAAGTTTTATTTTAAAATGTGCAGAAAATTTTAAGCGGTACACAACACTGAAAAAATGATGAGTTTGTTTTCATAATGCATTTATTTAAAAGAAAGGTCTTTTAAGTATTATTTTTTCAGATTTTTAACAATGGAACAGGAAAATAGGCTAAAAAAGGGAAAGAAGAGGTCAGAGTTACTTGGATAAGTTAGCTTTCCATAGCTGACAGACAGCCTCAAGTAGTTTAAAATATTAGCCAAAGCACCAACAATTAATTTCTACAAATGTATGAAGAAGAGATGATTCAGAGCACAGGAGAAAAACAAACAATACAATTCTGAATGGGAGAAGGGAGATCTCAAGGACTTAAAAAGCATTTGACCTCATTTTGATATCCTAAAAGATACCAGAACAAAATTGTTAATCTCTTTTTGTGCAGCTGGTAGATAACAAGGTGCTAAGAAAAGGGCAATATGGATTTGTCAGGATTTGACAAAACATGCCAAGCCAGTCTAATTTCCTTCTTGACATGTTAACTGGCCAAGTGGATATGGGAGAAGTGATATATTTGATAGTCTGACTTATGTAAGTCTTTTGATGTGGATGCGTGGGACATTCTTACAAGTAAATTTGGGAAATGCAGTCTTGCTCAAATGCAGTCAATGCAGACCTGGTTCAGAGAAAAAATACTCAAAGCAGAGTTATCACTAGTTTTCTGCCTAACTAGCAGGCTTTTTCAAATTGGCCTCACATACGGCAGTTCTGGGACATGTATTATTTAATATTTTCATTAGAGACATGGATGACAGAATAGTGAATATATATGCTTATGAAAAGTTCAAGGACATTAGGTTGGGAGTGGTTATATCACTTTAGAGGACAGAACAGCAACTCAGAGAGATTAAGATATATTAAAGAAATAGTCTGAAATCAGTAAGAAGAAATTTGTGAAAGGCAACTACAAAGAAGTATACTGAGGAAGGAAAAATAAAAAGAAACTCAAAAAGGAAAAAAAAACCAGATCAATATAGAAAATGGGAGTTGTAGTTAAGTATAAACTGTATATAGGTTAAATAGATAATCTTGTAAGAAAGACAATATCATTCTAAAGTGTACTAATTTGTTGTATGCAGAGTTGTATGCAGGACTTAAAAAAGTAATTATTTAATTCTGCTTGAACTACCGAGGTCCTTGCTCTAGTTCAAGTTTCTAGAATTTGTACCCCTCATTAACAAGCAGGCTGGTAAACTCTGTAGACTCTAGAAGAGCTCAACAAAGACAATAAAAGACGACAAAAAGATGAGTTATCAGGAAAGGATGAACAAACAAATGTTTAGTCCAGAGAACAGAAAATTAGATGTAAGATGTATTCAAATCTATTGAACAGATACAGGCTCATACAGGATTTCTGAGTCTCAAAAAAATGTCATTTCTTCTATTTAATTTTTTTAATTTGTATGTAAATCCAAGTTTTTTTCCAAGCTTGTGATGAATCAAAAGTTCTTCAGACTGTGCAGCTGCTCATTGAATTTGATGTTACTTGTCAGCTTCACTGCTAGTATCAGCTTTCAGGGGCTTTAGCTTCAGGGCACACTTGCCAAAATTGTCTGCTCCAGGGCTGGGGATCCACAACTTTGAGCTTCCCCAGGACAAATCCACTGCTCATGCACTCCCCAGAGCTATAGCCTCCTTGGCTTCCATCACCCTTGGCCCTGGGGCAGACTGTCTGTGCTACCCCTCACTACAGAGACACCCTCCAAATGCATCTCAGCAGTCTGAAGTCTTGATAACAAGGAAATGAATATAAAGATTGCTATTATGTTTTCCGATGCTGAAATTAGGTTTCTATAACAGCTAATTACTACTTCTTGTGTTCATTTACAAATAATGTTTCCCCCTCCTGCAGGAAGAACAGGAAAAGAAGCAATCCCAAATGTTATAATCAGCATCTCACAGTACCTGCTGGATAGGATGCAACAATGGTGTTACGGTGCCAAAGCAATCCCAGGTGCAGATTTTATAAGTAGGAGGTTGGGAGGGGAAGGGGACAGGAGTAATCTCATTTTCTCCATGAGTCCTTGTTGAGTGAAGCACAAATGTACAGGCTGAAAAACATAGAATCATAGAACCATGCGATCCTTAGAGTTGGAAGGGACCTTAAAGATCATATAGTTCCAACACCCCTGGCATGGCCAGGGATATCTGCCACTAGACCAGGTTGCTCAAAGCCCCATCCAGCCTGGCCTTGAACACTTCCAGGGATAGAGCAGCCACAACTTCTTTGTGCAACCAGTTCCAATGCCTCATGACCTCATAGTGAAAAATTTCTTCCTGTCATCCAATCTAAAGCTACCTTTTTCTAGTTTGAATCCAGTACTTCTAGTCTGATCACTACATGTCCTTGTAAAAAGTCCCTCTCCAGCCTTCTTGTAGGTTCCCTTCAGATACTGGAAAGCTCCCATGAGTTCTCCCTGGAGCCTTCTCTTCTCCAGGCTGAACAACCCCAACTCTCTCAGCCTGTCTTATTAGGAGAGGTGCTTCACTCCTCTGATAGTCTTCGTGACCCTCCTCTGGACCTGCTCTAACAGGTCCATGTCCTTCTTATGTTGAGGGCTCAAGAGCTGGATGTTGTACTCCAGGTGGCGTCTCACTAGAGCAGAGTAGAGGGTCAGAATCACCACCCTTGACCTGCTGGCCATGCTTCTTTTGATGCAGCACAGGATGTGGTTGGCTTTCTGGGCTGCGATTGCACGTTGCTGGCTCATGTTGAGCTTCTCATCCAGCAATGCTCCCAAGACCTTCACCTCAGGGCTACTTTCAAGCCATTCTCCACCCAGACTGTATTTGGTCTTGGGATTGCCGCAGCCCACGTGCAGGACCTTGCACTTGGTCTTGTTGAACTTCATGAGGTTGGCATGGGCCCACATCTCCAGCCTGTCCAGGTCCCTCTGGATGGCCTCCCTCCCCTCCAGTGTGTCTACCTCACCACATAGCTTGGTGTTACTGGCAAACTTGTGAGGATGCACTTGATCCTACTGTCCATGTTGCCAAAAAAGATATTGAACAGCAAGTGTCCCAGTATCGACCCCTGAAGAACACCACTCATCACTGGTCTCTACTTGGACATCAAGCCGCTGACTGCAACTCTTTGACTGTGACTGTCCAGCCAATTCCTTATCCACCGAGTGGTCCATCAGTCAAATCCATGTCTCTCCAATTTAGAGATCAGGATGTTGTGTGTGACAGTGTCAAATGCTTTGCACAAGTTCGGGTAGATGATGTCAGTTGCCCTTCCCTTATTCACCAACACTGTAATGCCATCATAGTTACCACCATGTAACTTCATTGTCTGTTGGGCACTGCCCCTCCTAATGCACAGGTCAGATTGATTCAGCTGTGAAAAAGGAACAGAAAGATATGCGAGGAAAACAAAGAAATGACATCCTATTCTTGTAGGCTGAAATATGCACACTTTGCTAAACCAGAGGGGGAAAGGAAATATATTCCTGAGGAACATGTTTCCCTTGTTTCAATTATTTAGGAGCAAGGACTATGTATCAGCAATGTGTGATATAGATGGAGCCTGCTCATTTAATAACATTTTTTCCTAGCCTTGAGGTAGAGAGTTTGGAAATCTTTGAGTGTGTGAGTGTTTGCAAAGAGGCTGGATCCATGCTGAAGGCATAGGTTTAAATACATCTGTGGGCTATACTCCTTTGGTCTGTGACTCGTACTTCTGCAGCTGTGGCACAACCCTCCATGCCAGACCAGTGAGGAGGAAGGGCAAGCCACGCTGGGGAAACTTTTTGTAGCTTCAGACCCTTCATCCTCTGTTACACTGGTGGAATTTATGGCTGAATCAAGCCTCTATAGCGTGAAATGCTAATGTAACCCAAATACATGAGCTATAATCCATAGCCTGGAGGAAGGTCTCTTATCCTTACGTCTGGGAGTGTGCTACTTTTGTGCTGCTGAGTTGATTTTGCTAGTAAAATAAGGCAGTTCCTGCCTCCAATCATAGGTGTATATTGTATGCATGCTACTCTGCTGAATTTCATATAGCCTAGGGTTCCTCGTGGTTTTAAAAAAATAGGGGGATAAGGACAATGCTACAAGGTGATACTTGATATAATGAAAATCTAGCAAAGTTTGGTGATGTTAAAAACAACTAGATGAGAAATTGTTTTGACTGAAAAAGGCATGAACAGTCTCATAGGTCTAAAAGATTAAAGGATTTATTACACTCTCAAGAAAATGATAGAAGTGGCTAGTGTTCTGGCCACCTGCTGTGTCCTTAGTGAAGTGAGATCCAGTTTAGTTTTATTTCAATTTCTTAATTATGGCAGAGCTGTTTTAGCTTTTCAAAGTCCAACCTTTAAGAGCCATAAGACTGAGATTCTTGTGTAAATACAGGCACAATTCTGCACAAAAGAGCAGATAAGCAAATCCATGTGAGGCAACTGGCGTGTTGCAAAATAATTATTAAGTCAGTTTCCTCCTTTAATTTTTATTTGTTGAGAAGCAGTGGTTAATCCTGGATAATTTTTACCCCCTTAATAAGGTCAAGGGGAAGGCAGAGGGGAGAGGAGTAAAGAAATACATCTATAGCTAATTCCACATTGAGCTGAGCTTGTTAAACGAAATACTGTGAAGCTAAAGAGTTTCACAAAAGAAAAGAGGGAAGAGCTTTTTCAACTTCCAGAGATAAGGTAGCAATAAACTGGCTTGATGATCACTGTTGTTAAATTGAGCCCCTTGGGATGCCAGGTAATTTGCTAGTAACGTGAAAGACTTGGTCTTTAGCAAACCTGCTTGAATGACTGTCTGGAGGTTCCATCTTTATAGTCCCAAATTCTCTAGCACCTTTCTTTGCAGGGGGACCTATTATGCTGCAACAGTCAGTTGATGAACTGCAGAAAGTTAGAGAAGGCAAAAGGCCATTTTCACTGCATGGGCGAGATTCAAAAGCAGTAAGAGTAGCAGGCTGAAGGCAGAGAAGGTGCTTTATTGTTCACCCCTAGAGCAACAGTGGAGTCACAAAAGAGTTCTTCAGAGAGAGAACGTTTATTTAGTGTTGGGAAGTTTTTGAAGAAATAATCTATTTCTAATAAAATTGCTAATTTATCAAAACTACACAGTTTCTAGAACTTCTTCATATTCTGAGAAGATGTAGCTCAACTAGTCCGTTAGCTCTCTACCTATCAGGAAAAACTATTTTTCCCCCTATAGCTCTGCAGAGTGACTTAGTTTCAGAGTACCTTGGTTTAATGAATTCATACAGAGATTTTTCTTTATACTTCACCACTCTGACCTTATAGATTGTAAATGCTGAAAAAACTCAAGGATCTCACTGGATTGTTGCTAGCTCCAATTTTCACCTCTTTCCAGAGGAGACAATTATGTTATCCCAATAATATTAATTTCCTATTGTCAAAGTTGCTTGATTTTCTTCTCATTAATTTGGAAATCTCAAGACTTTCCATATCCAAAGCCTGTTTCTCAGAGAAAGAAAAGAAGGTACCTATACTCCCACCTAACCATAGGTAACATTTTCCATTCCGGCTGTCAAGACAAGAGCAGGACAACTCTGTCTCACATGCCATGGTTTCTAATCACTATATTGAGAATATCTGTGCAACAGTTTTATCTTTTCATAAAGAGTGCTGCAATAATGGACCTTGTTTGCTCCTGAGTGACAACTGAGCACTGACCCAACTTAGTGAAGAGAACTACAATTATAAATTAGCAAAGAAAAAGTGGTGATGTTTTAATGGTGCTGCTTAAAGATGATGTGGTTTACTGACATTGCAATGGGTGACAATATTGAATGAATACTTATGAAAAATTTCTGTGGGTATGCGCTCAAGTAAAATAATTGAATTCTCCGCAGTAGCGTTTTTACTTCCTTTGTGTTTGCCTTTTGTGAATATTCTATAAAGTGAATTTAATGGCAGAATGCATGTGATAATAGTCAGTTTTAAGCAAATATTGGAGAATATTCTGAGCCTATAAGTACTGAATTTGGACGTGCAAATATTAGCATTGTAGTTCTGAATATTTTCAATGAACTTGGTGTTAGTACTCTTCCAAATATTTTTTTCACCAAAAGCTCATAATTTCTAGTGCACTCTGGATGACTGAAAACTATTTCCCTCAGTCTTTGACAAAGTGGGAGTAGCATGGTTGTGGATGACGAAATAAATACTTTCCAACAGAAACGGATGCTGTTGCATCAAAATAACATCTGAGTTCACGTTTGCAATACGTGGTCTGGGAACTGTGGCACTTAAAGCCCTGCACCCTGCTGTCTGTGAGCATCCTGGGGCAACCCTATATTCAGCACACACACACACACGCACCCCCCCGAAAACATTCACCACTCAGGTTTACTATTAGAAAACAGTACTAGGCATTTTTAAACCTGCTTTTATATTTTTACAAGAAATGCACGTATACCTGGAACCTGTAAACTTTGAAGGAAGATACAGGGCCATGGGAATTACTATACTACAGCAAATATTGTCCAGGTAGTCCAATATTATATTTCTGACAGAAAGCCAATATCAAACACTTCAGATAAAGAGAATGAGAAATCCTTTTATGGACAATTATGTTATAACTTGGACAGTCCAAAACTCTTTCATTTACTGGTTGTCTCATATTGTGAAATGCTTCCAATAGTCAGAGGTGACCGTTGCAAAAGTCAGAGTTATAAAATCTTATTTTCTTTTCTGATAGTCCAGATTTTTACTAGTCTCAGGAAAGATTTGCAAATTGCAGTGAAGAGAAAGTAAAACCAGAAAACTTTGTGTGGAAAGTGCAAGTCCCCTCTTCATTATTTTGCACTGGAAGCAGTGGTGGTGGTGGTGTAGAAAATAGAGAAGAATAAAATCTAAATTTTCAGACAAGTAGATTTCACAATAGAAATATTTAAAAAATATTTGAATTAGATAAAATTTTGGTTTAAACTAAAAATATGGGGGTTTTTAAATTGTGTATTTCAAACTACTAAAAACTCTAAAGCAAGTACTATTTGCAGTTGCTTTTTAACTAAATTCACCCTCTCTTTGAAAGAATATTCTTTAGACTAAAATCTTTAACTTTTATTTCTCATTAATTCACCTCCTGTTTAGTATAAAGGGTGATGGTTGCTTCAGTCTCTACATAGAAATCTCTTGCTATTTTTCTCATCAAATCATTCTCACCTCAGAATCATCTCAGGAATTTTTTCACTTCATGAAGTAGTTTAATACACAGGTGAATCAAGGCACTTTTTTTTACTTTTACTGAGTTTAGGTTAAATGTTTGCACCCACAGGGTGGGTAAGATACACTTACAGAACAGAGATTGTCCCTGGATTCTCTAGAAATAGTAGTCAGTTTTCAGTAGCTGTCTGAAATATACCATTAAAAGAGAATAATGGGGTGTATGGTTTGCAAGGGAAAGCTTGAGTCAAGTTATCTCCTGTAATTTTCTGGTTTCTTGCTTATAAGTTTTTAGTGGGTGGTTTGTACTTTGAAGGATCTATTATCTGCTCTTTAACAATGTTTTTGTTTTTCAGGACCTACTGCTCTATTATCTCTTTCTGGTATTTAATGTATCCAATTACTAATACATGTCTTTCAAGTGTCCTTTATAATGTATAACAGCAGCAAGTGTTAATTATGTCCCAAATAGCCTCCTATATACACAGTTTATCGAAGAAAAAAGAGAGAACATAAATGCACTTACAATGTTATATTAATTACTAGGAGAGCAAGAAGCCCATATGCTTTAAAATTTGTACATATGTTCCTTGGCTATTTGCTCTCCCCAGTGCAAGTGTTTCTATTAAAGCTGAATTTGTCGTTTTTTTAATTTGTTACTGACAGTTGGCAAAGAGTCTTGCTGCTCCTGTCTGAAGACTGCCAACCTAGCTACTCAGGGAGAAGTAAGGACCACTCTCAGTGCCCTTGGAGGGATGGTGCTGAATTCCCTTTACCACATACTGGAGATATATATAGAAATATATTCTTTCTTCCCCAAATTAATTCCTTCCTTCATTCTTCCTGGTATATTGTCTCTGTGCAATAAGAAATTAATACCATTTATTGAATAGGATCAACTTTGAAATCTGTCCTTTCACTGTACATCCATGCACTCTTTACAAAAACATTCCTCTCTCCACCACTTTCCCCTGTAAAATCCTGGTTATGGGGACAAGTATTACACAAAACCCTGAAGAATGATCAGCAAACTCACTTCTGCATCTACTGATGATCCACCTAAATTTCTCTGCCCCCACCTTGACTTGCTTCCTGGCAGTGTTATTTATGCATCTTACATGAATTCCCCGGCCACAGAGACAAGTCAGAGAAGGGTGATCTGGCAGCCAGGACCTAAGGCAAACAGGGAATACTAGTAAGACAGTCCGTTGAATGCATATGGATGAAACAAGGAGAACAATATAATTTTCACCAGTGCCTCATGTAGCCAAGAGTCTGCTTGCTCAATAGTAGGCATTGTTTCGTCATTTTGGGGACCATGAACATCCACTTGTCATTGATTGTACCCATACTATATAAAACAGCATTGGAGCTTGTTCTGCTATCATTGGGCCAATTGCCTTGTCCTAACTGTGTTCTTAGTCTGTTAGCCTCCAAAATTGGGGATAGGGTGAAAAGACACATGCAAGCTGCCTCTTAGCTACAGTTCTTGACCCACATTAACTCCTGTACAAGGCTTAGGAAATGTTGGAAGAGTGATAGTTCTCAGGCCGATACTGTGCCAGGAGCCTTTCCGGTAATTTCCCAGAGTAGACAACTGAATGCATTGCCTAAGCCTGGATCTAGGACAAGAAGAAACAGCCCCACATTGCACCAGAGAAGGTTTAGATTGGGTATTAGGAAAAAATTCTTCACTGAAAGGGTTATCAAGCATTGGAACAGACTACCCAGGGAAGTGGTGGAATCACCATCCCTGGAGGTATTTAAAAGACCGGTAGATGTGGTGCTGAGCAACATGGTTTAGTGGTGGACTTGGCAGTGTTTAGTTAACAGTTGGACTTGATGATCGTAAAGGTCTTTTCCAACCTAAACAATTCTATGATTCTATGATTAAATTTCCTACAATTGGTCTACTCCGTGTAAATACTTACAAATATATACCTTTACATATATATATAGGCACACACAAACATGCATGCATATATGCACACATATGCACACACATGCACACACACTATAAGAACTGTAGAAGAATGAAATGTCTCTAATAGACTTGTAAAACTCAGCCTCAAGGTCCATGTCATGGTACCTTCACTGGCTAAACTAAAGGCAGTGTGAATATGCTGATACATACTGCAATCACACATCTTCTTACAGTGTAGACATACCGTAATAATGAGTGTCAGTTAAGGTCTTGGTTCAGCTCTAATCATTTTGCACTGCTCTGCAGTACAGTGAATGCATTTCATCTGCAAGTGGAGAGTGCTCCCAGCAGAGGGAAATTCTCTGCTATTCTACTCTACTCTATTCTCTATACAGCTGATTCCCACAAATGCCTTGTCAACCCTGTGGGATGGACATACACAGGATGAATAACAGAGCAGAAACAGTCTTTCACCAGTCTCATAAAAATGTTATGTTAGAAGAGCCCTCAAGCTATTTTAAATGAGGTCATACTACTACTGGCTTTCCTGTCTTCCTTTCTGACTACAGGAATACGACCATGTTTAATTGTACAGTTTTTGAGAATGAAGCAAAACAACTCTTGTGTATTAACTTTTTGTCTGTGGTATTCTGAGCAGAAATCGAAGGTGGATCCATCGCATATATCTTTTGTGGAGACAAAAGAGGCAGGAGAGGATATTTGTTAATGTGTAAAAGTAACAGAGTCACTATGGATCTCCTTTTTTCATGCAGAAAGAAAGGGGATAAAGTAGGGGAGAAGATGCTGAGAAGGCTGAGGGTGTACTGATTCATTCAGAACAGCCCTATGTCACTTTTATGATTCAAGCATATTTTTTCTCGAACATTAAAACAAGTTGTTCTATGAAAAAAACCAATAATGAACTCGGGTCTTCTGTACATTGCTGCCCTATATCCACACGTCTGTTCACCAAGGTTTTACTACATTGTGCCTATTGCCCAGATGCCCATTAGACCTTCAGATGTTCCGTCAGCCTGCATCTGCATCTTTAACCTCTAGCTGTGTTGTCCTATTGCTCCTGTTTCCTCTAACTCCTGGCAGTGAAAGACACATCATGAACAAGCTTCTTCCGAGTGGTGTATGGGCCAGTCAGCAAGCCGGCATTCATGGAATGGTTAGCTAACAGCAGGTCAACTGTCCAAATCAATGCTGAGATCTTTCTGAAGACGTCGTGGCAGTGGGACACTAATTTGGGCCTTTCTCCTTGGCCAAGCTTCTGATTTTGCTGAAGGTGTAGGAATTTTATTATCCTCCATGGCTCAATTCCTATGACAAATGTTGAAACTGGCTAATGGATTCAAAAGTTATTAGGCGGGTATAGCATATAGCAGACAGTGTGGTCGTGTAAGCTTAATTTCTTTAGGAAACCAGGCTAAACATGGATTTGCATTTCGTACATTACAGTCACAAGACAGCAAGATAGACATTACAATATAACATCAGACTAATTGTCTGTTTTGTCTAGTATCCAGTGCCAGCGCTATTTGCTTCAGATGATGTTGCAAGAAATACTGTAGTGAGCAATTAGGGATTAACCTCTCCATAACAGAAGTTTCCTAATTCCCATCAGTCAGTGATTAGCTTATGCTCTGAAGCATGAAGGTTTATATCCCTTATGAATTTTTGTTTAATCTAATATAATTGCGGATGTTCTTGTTATCCATATAGCTGCTTATCCTGTTTTGTTTTTTTTTTTCCCCTTTTGATCCTGCTGTGTTCTTGGCCTCAGTGATATCCCATGGCAATAAATATTATGGAAATAAAATCTCTATCCCTAGCATTGTCCCTTATTCTACAGTATAATTACAGGGAAGTATACAGAAAAATGGGAAATTTTGCAGATGGGAATATACACTTTGTATATAGGCATTGCTTTCTAAGCAGAGCTATGTGAACTCATTCAATATCCAAATATCAAAACACTAGATTGTTCTGTTTACTACAGAGGGTAGGGTTCGTCCTGCCTAACATTAGTGTCTGAGTTCATAATCTCAGACTCTGTTTTGCAGAGAAAAACATACTTTGAGGGGCAATATATCTGACCTATGGTAGTTGTCTGTAGTAAGAAGAGGTGAAACGTACTCTGAAGTACCACTTTCCCTCTGTTCACTATGATACTAATGTTGACAACTATATCAGGTATAGAGCTTTATAACATAGACATCTATTTTTAGTCAAATTAATACTTCTGATGAGTGGTTAAATTCTCAAAATTCAGTGCAGGGACTTGGATACTTCCAGAAAGTCATTTTGCCTAATAGAGTCTGGCTCTGTAGGAACCTTTCTCCACTGACTACATGCAGATTGTAACACAAATGGATTCCTAACTTCATGAAAGTCATCACAGAGGTTTTTGCCTTGTCCAATCATGCCAGCTTTCCCTATTCTGTATTTCTCAATTTGTATTTTACATATGCATGTGTGCATTCCTTGTGGTAAATGTGTACTTTGCTCAATTGCTCTCTTAGGTGTGACTGTTCCCGGAGTCAAGGTGTCTTAGAAGTGCCCTGCCTTCAATTCTGGGAAGAGAAGTGGCATACCCTCACTGTAAATTTAATCCCCGCTTTGTGTGAGGAACTGAAGGAAAAATAAAGACAGAAAACCAGGTAAGTAAAGGTTAGGGATAGGACACCCTTACTCCTAACATCAACAGGCAACATGGTGGAAGAATGATATGGTAGAAGACTGATCACAATATCAGTAAGTTCCTGACCATTCTTCACCAGAAAAGAGTGAAATGAGGATGACAGTGCAGCAGCATCTCCATCTTTAAAATTCTGGTAAAAATGAGAGCCGAAGATTTGTTCACCCCCTGTCATCACAGGTGTCTCATTTCCCTTTTACAGTCTTGCCTTTTGCTTTTTTTTTTGTGATCTGAGACTCATACTCCACTTTTATTCCTTAATTAGAGGGTGTGAAAGTGTAACCTTATGCATATCTATGTGTTTGAGCAGCTTTCAAGTTCACAAGGAAAGGATGCCAGGAAGAAAGCTCTCCCAGTTTGAACAACAGTAAAAGACAGACCCTAAACTTGTTCATTAAATGTTGTGGTTTGGTAAGAGAAAGAGCAAAAAAAAAAACCCAAAACTATACCCAAAAAACCACCAACAACAAAAAAAACCCAACCCAAAAACTGGAGGAAAATAATGTTCATCTTTTTCTACATGCTTAATGACCCAAGTCAATTCACTAATGGGTCAGACAACGGCTAAAGACCATGAAGGAAGAGATGAGAGAGAAGCTTCTGTTCTGGGACCCACCAGACCTGCTCAGCTGCTACACCTGAGAGCTTCCAGGGAGTCACAGAGGCTCACATTTGGGTCCTTAACTACTCACGGATTTCAACAGCAAAGTAGAAATTCAAATGGGGGTTAGATGAGTAAATATCTTTGTGGATCTGGGCCATACATGTTAACATGACCTCTGTGCTGAGACTCTAAAGAAACCTGAGGTCATCAGTTATGACTTGCTATCAGAAGCTGTTGGCCTGCCAACTACCAGGCTGCTGCACTCACATATGTCCTGTAGGATCTCAGAAGCAAGGGCTAAAGGTGGTTTTGGTGGTACATTCTAACAGAACTGAAATGTAAGATGGAAATGTTGTAACCAGTTATTTTTTTCTTATATTGCGGTTCAGAGAATAGAAAAATAATTTATTTCCAGTATCAAAATAGTGAAATAATTAACTTTCTCCAAAGCTTTATTTCATTTCCTGTGATAAAATTCTGTAGTTGAGGTTAATAATTTATGCATGTTGTCTTTATTGTTCTGTTGCTTTTAGTTACCTAAGGATTAGAAAGTAGTTTTGTTACAGACACCCAGATAGAATTGATATTGCTATAAGCCTTTCAGTTTACCTTTTTAACTTTAAGCCATTTATTTATGTTTAGTTTTACAATTGCAGTCTCATAATTTTAACTCATACATAAATATGTAGGAATATATATTGTAATATAATTTGATTGGATTGATCCTGAATTATTTTGTTGTTACTGAGCAAAAAGGAACTAGGATTATTAGACATCTACAAGGACATTAACTGGTGAACCTGGAAGTCTGACTGCCTGTTCTTCATTAACGTGGGGTCTCACAATGCATAGTTGAGATAGGTGAAAACTGGGACCACAGCTTTGTACATTTCAGTTGTGTCTCTCAAAATGAGAGCTAAAATGGCTGATGACTGTTAACAATAGCAAGTTTCACAAGGCGGTTTGGGTTTTTTTCCCCAAGCAACAAAACCCATGCTCCTGTGGATGGCTTCAGTAGGAGGGGCTCAGTGATGGTAGATTTTTGTTTAAATGGATTTGTTGAAAGATTGCTTGGATTAAGCATGATTTGTTCAATTTTCAGTCAAAGAAAATAGCTGTTATTTTGCAGTAGCATTTAATAAAGGCTTTCTGCAAAATAGTCAATGGTGTTAGATTATATCTCTGTTACAACATTAGTAATGGAAAACGACAACCTGAAAAATAAGGTGAAATCAAACTGGTTTTATTTAGAGGAATAATTTTGATTTCCCAGAGAATAATAAGCCCATCACTATATGTTACTTTGCATTTACTTCTGAAAATGAAAAATAACAATATTGTCTGTGTCTGCTTAATTCTGTTTGACAATAACAAAATAAATTTGCTGTTGTTTATTAGAGATTTTCAGAGAATTCAGCTAACTTCAATTTGAATTTCAAATACAACCTTTTTAAAAAACATAGCCAGAGATATTAATCTAAAATATTGATAAGAAATTTACATTTGAGAATATCTAAGGGTAGTTACTGTTCTCACATTAACAGTCACTTGCTGTTTGCTTTTTCAAAATTACAATTTTTATTAGAATTAAAGTCACAATGAGCTGACACTTTCAGGTGTATTTCAGCATACGTCATTTCTGCATATGAAAGAATAAATGCATAGAGGTATTTGAAAGCAAAGCAAAACAAAGCAAAACAGTATCTTTATTTTAGAAATACCTTTCAGTGTTCACAGAAGTAACAGCTTCTTGATCACAGAGCCTTTAGGCACTTGAATTTGAGCAATTACAGCTAACTTTTAAATTATACCTAATTCAAGCAATACATCATGG
The DNA here is from genome assembly GCF_000708025.1 of Charadrius vociferus. Taxonomy (NCBI): domain Eukaryota; kingdom Metazoa; phylum Chordata; class Aves; order Charadriiformes; family Charadriidae; genus Charadrius; species Charadrius vociferus. The sequence continues at coordinate 2,650,606 of NW_009648369.1, forward strand.
TTTCATACATCTGGAAGCTTTATTGCAAAAACATATAAAAAAGGTTCTTTTACAATCACTCGATTAAATAACATTTTGGTGGTGGAAGAAGAGGTAGAAGAAGAATGAGAAATACAGGCTATTATATTACCATATAAGGAAGATCATATTTTTGTCTTAAATACATGATGGGAAGTTGCAGAGAAGACAGAGCCAGACTTTTTTAAGAAGCTCGTTGTGGTAGGACAAGAAGCAACAGACACAATTTTTGGCAAGGAAAATTCTGCCTAGATACTAGGAAGGGTTCTTTTTTTTCTTTTTCTTTTTCTTTTTCTTTTTCTTTTTCTTTTTCTTTTTCTTTTTCTTTTTCTTTTTCTTTTTCTTTTTCTTTTTCTTTTTCTTTTTCTTTTTCTTTTTCACACTGAACGGGGTCAAAAGGGGAACTCTTATCCAAGGAGGTTGTGGAATATCCATCTATGGCTAAGCAAGGGTAAGAAGGACCTGATTTGACTTTGAATTTGAATCTAACTTTGAAGTTGGCCCTGCTTTGAGTGGGAAGTTGGATCACATGACCCCTGATATCCTTTCCCATTTCAATTATTCTGAGTTTATGGTTTCAAATAAATGTAGCTTGAAAATCAAAATAATAAATTGGAAGAGAACTAAATATTAATTGGAGTTCATATAAGTGGTATGGGATGTGCAATTGAAATTCATAGAATAGGATCATAGAATGGTTTAGGTTGGAAGGGAACTTAAAGATCATCTAGTTCCAACACCCCCGCCATGGGCAGGGACATCTGCCACTAGACCAGGTTGCTCAAAGCCCCATACAGCCTGGCCTTGAACACCTCCAGGGATGGGGCCTCAACAATTTTTCTGGGCACCCTGTTCCAGTGCCTCAGCAACCTCATAGTGAAAAAATTGTTCCTACTATCTATTCTAAATCTGTCCTCTTCCAGTTTGAAGTCGTTATCTCTTGTCCTATCACTACATGCCCTCATAAGAAGTCCCTCTCTAGCTTGCCTGTAGGCACCCTTCAGATACTGGAAAGTTCCCATAAGGTCTCCCTGGAGCCTTCTCTTCTCCAGGCTGAACAACCTCAACTCTCTCAGCCTGTCTCCATAGGAGAGGTGCTCCATTCCTCTGATCATCTTCATGGCCCTTCTCTGGATCTGTGCCAACATATCCGTGTCCTTCTTATGTTGGGGATCCCAGAGCTGGACGCAAGACTCCAGGTGGGGTCTCATGAGAGTGGAGTAGAGGGGCAGAATCACCTCCCTCAACATGATGGCCCCACTTCTTATGATGCAGCCCAGGATATGGTTGGCTTTCTGGGCTGTGAGCGCACGTTGCCAGGTCATGCTGAGCTTCTCATCAATCAGCACACCCAGGTCCTTCTGTTCAGGGCTGCTCTCAATCCATTCTCTACCCAGACTGTATTTGGTCTTGGGATAGCCCTGAGCCACATGTAGGACCTTGCACTTGGCCTTGTTGAATTTCATAATATTGGCATGGACCCACATCTCTAGCCTGTCCAGGTCCCTCTGGATGGCCTCCCTCCCCTCCAGTGTGTCTACCTCACCACATAGCTTGGTGCTACTGGCAAACTTGTGAGGATGCACTTGATCCCACTGTCCATGTCACCAAAAAAGATGTTGAACAGCAAGTGTCCCAGTACCGACCCCTGAAGAAGACTCATCACTGGTCTCCACTTGGACATCAAGCCGCTGACCACAACTCTTTGACTGTGACCATCCAGCCAGTTCCTTATCTATCGAGTGGTCCATCTGTTGAATCCAAGTATCTCCAATTTAGAAACCAAAATACCATGAGGGACAGTGTCACACACTTTGCACAAGTCCAGGTAGACGATATCAGTTGCTCTTCCCTTGTCCATTGCTACTGTAACCCCCTTGTAGAAGGCAACCAAATTTGTCAGTTATGACTTGCCCTTGGTGAAGCCATGTTTGATGTCACCAATCACGTCCTTATTTTCCATGTGCCTTAGCAGAGTTTCCAGGAGTATCTGCTCCATGATCTTGCCAGGCACAGAGGTGTGACTGACTGTCCTGTAGTTCCCCGTGCCTTCTTTTTCACCGTTTTGAAAAATGGGGGTTACGATTCCCCTTTTCCAGTCGACAGGACTTCACCGTACTGCCATAACTTCTCAAATATGATAGATAGTGCCTTGACAACTTCATCTGCCAGTTCCCTCAGGACCCACAGATGAATGTCATCAGGTCCCATGGACTTGTATACCTTCAGGTTCCTCAGCTGGTCTCTAACCTGGTCTTCTGCTACAGTGGGCAGTACCTCATTCTTCCAGTTCCTGCCTTTGCTTTCCACAACTTGGGTGGTGTCGTTAGAGCCCTTCCTAGTGAAGACTGAGGCAGAGAAATCATTGAGTATCTCAGCCTTCTCCGTGTCCTGGGTGACCAGGTCTCCCGTTTCCTTCTGGAGATGGTCTACGTTTTCCCTAGTCTTCCTAGGGAAAACTAACAACCATGTTAGAAGTAGCAGCATTCTGTTCAGTCTTAGCCTCATGCTTGATTTGTTGCAGTATTTTGTTTTCAAGTGTACAGCTTTCAGTCATCTGGGAAAATTCCTGGAGTTTAGCAGTGCAAACCATGTATGTTTTGTAATAAGACAGGGATAAATTTACTCTGGAACTCCCCTCTCCCTCAGCAGCACTAAAATCCACAATCCCTCAAGATTTCCCTCTCTAGACCACTGAGATAACTTTCTAAGTTTTGTGAACAAAAGTCCAGATTTGAAACACTTCTACAGAGAAATGCTTCCAAGTGCAACACAAGATCTATATGTGTATTTATAAGGGTAATGAGCAGGTACACTGAGAGTGTAGGAAAATAGGGTTGGGGACAGGCAACATTGGATGAACAAGGTCATCTATTTTAAATTAAATATATATGCAAATATTTTGATAAATTTGAATCACACTCCTTATATTTGTCTAATAAACCTGGAATTAATTTGTTCATGGTGAATATAAGTTGAGTAAATCCACTGCTCAGTGATAAGGGTATTTTTCTTTTTCAAAAGCTGAAGACAGACAATGATTGCAGATATCTTTATGAAATCCATCAGAAAAATATCTGGATATCAAAGGGAAAAAATCATGACTGAAATTGATTGATTAGAAGTAACTTTATTTATAATGCTTTTAGTTTGAACCATAAATTTAACATGAGTGGACAAAGGAATCCAAGTAAATGAAAGAATCGAATCTATTATGTTCACTTCAGCGTACATCTGAAATGCCAGTGTATTTTATTCAACATTTCAGATGTTACAATGCATCTCTTCTGAGACTTGATGTGAATTTCTTTTATCATGCAAGCTAATGATCATTTTGACAAATGTCTTTACATAATTTCCTTCCTTCTTTGAAGTATTGGGTTCTGGGATTTCTTAGGACGAAAAAGAGTTTGACGTTCTTTTCTCATTGAATGATAATGGGAGATGGATGACTAAATATTTATTGAATATACATTGTTGTGTATATATATATATCAGGGATTGTGATGAGAAGTTCATTTAATGAACTCTATATCCTGGATAACTTTTGAAGCATTTTAAGAAATATGATCACTTCTATTGATTTTGGGATATTAATAAATCATAGTTTCCTCCTATATTTTGTAGAATAATATTCTAACTACTGCTACTGAAATATATTTAAGGATTCATCAATTATTTCCTTAGACTTCTGAGGTGATATGAATTCCAGTATTTTATTGAATGGCTGTAAGATTATCAGGTTGTCATCTTCCAGGATTTTTCTAAGTACAAGAGAATGGTCAAGCCACATGTGGCTGTTTTCAGAGGTAAGGCAGAAAAAAACTTTAGTAGTGTTTTTGTGCCTCAACAAAACAGTGGTTGTATATCGGTAGCTTTCCAGGTCTTCATTGAACTCCACATTTGGCAGCTGCTTGGCTCCTACGAAACCTCCCAGTCTCAGCATCAAGTCTGGTTGTTCTTGTAACATGAATTGCACAATGCAGGTAGGAAATGCTTCTCAGGGCAGTTTGGTAATGAAGCAATCCCCCACAGCAAAAAAGATTTTGGCAATATGAGTTAACAGGGATACTATATGAAAAATATTGATTTTGCGCATTCAACTGATAAGAAAATTGCTGTATGAAGTGGTAATCAGCACTGCCACCCTTAAGTGCTCAGCGCCGGGAGGGGAACTCATCAGGCTGATGCACATTCCTTAAGGTCTCTCTATACATAGACAGGGGGTGATTTGGTGTCTCTACCAAGGTTAGCAACACCCACCATGTTGAACAGTAGGAAATGCATGGCATTAAGAAACGTAAAGGATAAATGATCAAAGGATACCAGAAACCCTGCCTCTTGTCTTTGGTAGGTCTGAGCTGGGTGCTCCTATAAAACTGGACAATGAAAGCGCAGCAAGTTGGAGCTTCCTTATAAGAAGGATGTGGTAGAACTGGCTTTTTCCTTTTGAACAGCAGTTTAGATTAGGATATCATCCTGGAAGGTTTTGAATCTACATGATGAATAAACACATTAGCCACCTGGCTGTGGGGTATTATAGGAGAATGTATTTCCATTCCTTCCATTAACTGGCCCCACTGTGCAGACAGGAATGCAAATCGTGGGGTCACAGAGCGAGCAAGAAGAAGTATATCTCCAATCTGTTTTTAATTCATAGAGCTGGGGCTGAAGAGTCATAGGCTGTTTATACATTTAATTCCAGCAAAACACTCATAAAACCTGCAAAAAATAGGACACCTCCCTCACTCCTGCCAAACACCTTTACAGAGATGGCTGAAAAAAGGATAAAAGACTTACTGGATACTATGGCTAGCGGATCAGAATAAGCAAATCTGTTTCTGGTTAGCTATCAAACTACAAGAAGATCAATGGAGGACTATAGTTCAGTAATTATTTCCTCTTTTTGAATCCATATTCTGTTAGCTGATCAATGCATTATGCTAAAGCAGCAGATCTGCAAAGAACGACAGATGCATATCAAGAGTTTGTAATGTAATCTCTATTAAATTAATTCACACCAGGATATGATTTACAAGGAGTCTATTGATTGGGAAATAAATGTTATTTTACATTTAATATATTATATTTCAATAATGCTGGAGCTCCAGCTCCTTGGTTTTGAAGGATCCTTTTTTGTTCAATACAAAATCTGCACCTTTCCCAGTTCCTGTGATTTTATTGAATTGTGCATACTACCTGCTAAACCTATCAAAGTTCCTTCAGAGCTGTGACATTGTCCATTTTGCACGTAGTCCAAGGCAACTATGGTTAGTGGTGAGGACTTTTTAATTTTGTGACAACTGCTGTTTTGGGAACAGAACCTTCATTGCTTTTAACCACCATAGATCTGCAGATCAGAGGCAAAGAAGCCAATTTGCCAATTAACACTATGAAAGCACTCGGACGAAAGCGCTGTCCTTTTCACATAGCTCATCCCGCAGGAGCACAGGACACACCATGCCTTGCTGCAATTGGAGAGCCATTTCAGGAAGGTGTTGTGTTAAAAGGCAATGAGAACTTGTCTTTGAGCTCGCTAATGAATTCTTCTTTCAGTCTGCTGACCCATTTCATATGTTTCTTGTGATTCTGTTTTTTTGTCTCTCTTTCAAATAAGGCAATATTATTCTCCTTAGATAGTCCAAGGTTAACAGTATTCCTTATAGTCTCATAATATTTTGCTGATTGGTTATACACCAATCAATTTTTTTCCACAGAAAAGCCTTCAATTAACCCCCCAGTGATTGGGAGGTGGAATTTCCAGATTAGTGTTGGAGAATTCCACTTCCTATCACCAGGGGTTTAATTGAAAACTTTTCTGAGAAAAATTAATTGGTGCAAAAACATCAGTAAAATAACCTAAAATGCAGGGGACACTATTAATTTCAGTCTATTTAAAGGAAAGAAAGAAAGAAAAAAAAATATTAAATAGGAACATTGAACAAGAAATAAACAAGTTTACTACAGCAACACCGAGATTAAAAGGAAATTTGTGAAATGGCCCTGCAAAGTCACAAAATGCAGGAAAACTTACCTTTCATTTAAATTACAATATGCTAAAAACAAGCAAGAGAAATTAGCTTCTTTTAGAAACTATTTCACAACCAGGTGATTTACTTCAGATTCAGAAACATAAATCACATTTTAATAATCTCTCTCCCAGTATGAAGTCTCTATACAATCTGATATGTAGATTTTTTTTTAAGTAGATGCTTTCTTTGCATAACAAGAAGCTGCAATATATTAAATGGAGCCCAGGAAATCTTATAATGCAGCTGGGTAATGAAAGAAAAGGTGTAATTTGAATCTACTACTGCAAATATATATATCTTTGCTAATAATGAGAAACATCCAGTGTGAATGGATGTCTCTGTGTGCAATAAACCTGCCTGAATGTGGTATCTTTAATATTGCTCAGATACATTTTTTTTACATTAAGCATAATAGACTTTGACCTGCAAATTGTGCAAAAGATTAAGATATGTATCAGCAGAGAGATTTATGTCTATTGTTGACAAATTATTCATTAAAGTTTTATGTAACAGGCCCAGAGAGAGTATTAAATAAGATTATTATGGCAGTTCTTATAAGTGTATTCATCTCGACTAAGAAGAGGTTGAGATAAAGTTTAGGACTGTTTACTTACAAAGCTTGTTTAATTAGGAAAAATAGAAATAAATGTTCTCCATTTGGCATCTTTCACAGATTTTATCTTTATTACTTCTCTCTCCCAATATTGTGAAAGATCAACATCAATATAAGTAAATCTATTAATGTGATTTAACAAATCATTTGCCTAATGATTTCTAAATATAGAGAAAGATACAAAATTTCATTCTGAAATTAGCAACACTTTTTGCCTTGTGAAAATCCTATGTTTTGAGCAGGCATAACTTTGTATCTGGAGTTATCATTAGTAAATAAACAAGGTAATTATCTCTGAAAGGAGTTAGTTTCAGTGAAAAACAACCGTGTATTCCTACCGTAAAACACAGCACTTTGTGTTATACTCTGCTATACATTATATTTTTCTGCTGTCAGGTGAAAATTCAACCAATGGCTATTTGATTACTTTGGAAACATTTGAATTGATTTTTATTACCTAATCGTGTACATCTATAAGGAAGACGTATGACCACTCTTCTTGGAAAAACTGAACAATTCCTCTCTCACCTTTGATGGAGTATATAACACAGGCAGGTAGAAGAGAGAGAAAAACACATTCCCAAAGGAAAAACTGCTACTGAGTTTGGGGGAATGAAGGACAATATTATTTTTTAAAAAGTTTTATTCTCAACTTATGTGTCACCTTGCAAGTGTTCAGAGGAACAGGAGCTTCTTTAATAATCACTGAATACCTCAAAATTCTCTGCAGATAGTAATATTTTCACTAATTTAATTATTTATAGCAATTTATTTATTTAAAATGCTTAGTGTGCATATGAACTGTAGAAAATCAAGACTTGATTTTCTTTCTTTGAACACTGGTTGGTCATCTTATGTGAGGCTTCCATCCAGTAGCAGTCCATGGAAGTCTCCCTGTTGAGTAAAGCTCAGAACTAGCTGTTTGCATTCGGAGCACTGAAGGAAAGACTTGGTAAGCGTACCCAAAGAATAAACACTACTGAGTCGCCCCCTCTGCTTCCTGCTTTTGCGTTAGCCCAGCAAAAGAAGCTTTTTTTTTTTTCCTTCTTCTTTGTTAAAATGAAGGAAATGTTTCTCTGACATAAATTTTATTACCTGTGCACATTTAGTGCAAAACCACAAATGGAATATTAAAAGATCCTCTAAAGGATTCCAGTGGGAAGGATGAATCTTCTCAGCATGCAGAACTACTGTTTTCCCATTGCATCATGGATTTCATCCTAATGCAGAACTAACCTGTATAAGCACTTTAGCAATTACTCATAGGTATTTTCATTCAGAAACTGGTGCACTGTGGTTTAGACTATGCTGTTGTGAAGGGCCCCACAACTGATTGAATATTAAAAAAGTGGCTATCGCTCTTGTCACTGTCTTTTGGTTGGATTTTTGTTGCTGTTTTTGTTCTCGGGGTTTTGGGGCTCCTAGGTTGTTTTTTTTTTTTTTTCTTTCCCTAAGTATTTACATTGCCATTATGTGTTTTTAGACTGAATCAGTGAGTGCTGTATGCTTGCTTCAGTGTGAAGTGTTGCACATGGGAAGATGAAGTGTCACCATATGCACAAAAAGGATGGCATCTCCTTTTATTTTTCTTTCTATAGTAATACTGAAAAAATGAGGCAATCAGAAAAAAAAAAAAGGCTTGTGTCATGAATCTGTAGGAAAAATTTACAAACTTGGCTTCCAACTACATAGGAGTATGCACTTTCTTGATGAATTCAATTGTAGGAGGAAAAATACCCTTTGTGCAAGTATTTTCTTGCAGCTTTCCCTCTCCTTCCCTTCCCTTCCCTTTCCTTCCCTTCCCATAGTTTTTAGGAAAATTGCTTGTTTGAAACCTAAAAGGGATAAAGAGAGACGATCTAATAAAGAGAAAATGTCTGTCCTTCATATGATTCTAGCAGCAGCCCTGGGAAAGTCATGTAGTTTATAGTAGATGCAGATTCCTCCATCATCTTTCTTTATCATTCCTGCAGCTCTGTTTCAAAGCTGTATCGAAAGCAAAGATTTTACAATGGGATTCCCTACACAAAAGCCTTTTCATAGGAAAGAAAACATTTATTCTTTATCTCTCTGGATACCTGATTGTATACTTGGATAATTAACACACTGTCCTGTTCTTGTAGTTCCATAAGAACAATACACGGGAACAATCATGCACCTTCTCATTAAAACTGACTAATTTCCAGGACCTATGCACTTAAACCAGTGGTAAAGAAAACTCTAAACCGATCAAAATTAGACGTCCCAGGTCTCATCCTGCAGCTATTTGAAAGCATATGTATTGGTAAAAAAGCATAACTGACTCCAGTTATTTTCCCTGGCTTTATAGTGATGGAGAAGCTGAACAATCGGAGACATCCCATAAGGAAGGGGCAAAACTCACATCCTGGCAAAAATCTAAGCTCTGTGGAAATAAATTTATGCACTTCTATGTCAGCAGAAGATATGGCATGAAAAGTCACATACAAGTCACATAGTCAAAACCCTGGTATTCTTCCCCTGTTAATATTAAAAAAAATATTCCGGTTGTGCCAAAGACTGTTCTAGCACTGAGTTTATTTACTTTTGCCTGATGTCTGACATACAGGTGAATTTTCACTGTCAGAAATGTTATCTATTTATTGTACATACACTCTTATTTCTGCTTTTTATTCCACCATTTCTTGCATTCTAAACTACTCTTTTGGCCTTCCTTCCTCCATTTGCATATATAATCCTTCTCATATTTTTTGTTCTAAATCAATTCCTATAATCCCTTACTGTGTAATAGCATTTGTCATCAATAGAAATGAAATCCCCAACACATTGAAGGAAAGAGAATTTGCAGGTACCGGTTTCTAGCAGCAAGTTGTAATAGAAGCAGTGGGGAATCCTATTTGCATAAAAAGATCCATATTTGATGCAAACTGATGCAACTTTCATGATGAGTATAAAATTTTCCTTTACCCTTGCGCCATGGGCACAGAGCAGATAATACTCTACAACACTGTTACAGAATTCTTTTTCATAAGCTCTTGTCTGAGATGTATAATAAAGGTAGGAGTGTCTTTTGATAATTAGTGAGGCTAGTTCTAAGTCTCTATCAGCACTGTAAAATTAGAAACGAAGCAAAAAGCTACAATTCCCAATCACAGAAAATTCCAACATTTGGAGAGGAGAGGGATTGAAGTGCTTCATTGTGAAAGAAAAAGCAGAATTGTTTCAATGCACTTTTAATAAAATACTTACAATAAAAAAAGAAATAATTAAAAATAGTGTTGAACCTGACAATCCAGGTCCTCAGGTCATCCGTGGGTCCTGCTATTTCTGTAGTTTCTATATGATGTATAAGAGGGGGGAATCTGAGAGCCTAGGGCATAACTGAGCAACAGATAGAGGCATATAAGATGGATCTACATAGGGTATCTGGAAGGGTCTGAAATCACTGAGTTTTTAAATACACACTTCAGCACTCCTCAACCACAGTGAAAAAGGTGATCTAAAAAATTCCAGTTTCTCAGCTTTGTGTCAGTAAAGCACAGAGATTTTCTGGCAGTAGTCATGGTGTGATTCCCGTATCCATGCATACACTAAAGCAAGTCAGGTTTCCCCACTGAATGCATCAGCAGAAAATCAAGCATTTTCATTAAGCTCTGGCTGAATTTCGTTGGGCGTTTTTCAAAAGAAATACATTCCTAATAAGCATTTTGGTCTTGCTGAATCAGCTTCTTCTGGAAGAAAAACTTCTAAACAACTTTAATCTGTACCCAATAGATATTTCACCTTGAGGATTTGTCAAGTTAATAGAGCCTACCCACTTAAAGAAAGAGGGAGGAGGCCTTTCTAATTGGTGCCTAACAGTTTACACTTAAGGGTCATTAAGAGGCAATACTAGAGATAACAGTCTTAATGGCTCCAGCCCACTCTCATGGGGAGCACTCAAGGTAGCATGAACAAAAGGAAACAAGACTGAACGACCCAAAGACACAGCAGGATCTGGGCTGGCTAAGGGGATGCTGATTGATTTAGTTCTGCCCCAGTAACTTAAGAAGAAAATTTATCTTATCTGACTTGTAGTGAAATATAAGATTAGCTGTGAATAACTATAAGATGGATGGAGCATATAAAAGGTATGCATAATTGTTTTAAAATCTGTTTTTTCTAATGTATGTTGCCAAGTGCTAAGTAGAATTGGTTTGTTTCAGAGAAGAAGTTGGTCAAACCTGCCAGCTGAAGTTTCTGAATAGAATAAAACATAGCTGCTGGAAACCCATTATGTCCAGCCACAAAGTGAAAAGCACTTAAAAAGAAGAGCATGACCCCGTCTAAGGATTTCAGTTTCCATGCTGTGACAAGAAAGGCCAAAGATGGTTCCTCCTGAACTCCCAGACCCCACCTGCACGCTGGACACTGAAGTTCAGCTCCGGAGCTGTCTCGGGGCTATAATATGAAATACAACATCTTCAGTAACTAAGGCACCTCAGCTGCTCCAGCATCATGCCCCATCGGATAGCAAAGTCGTGCTCAGAGAAACCTGAGTGGTGCAGAGGTTCAGCTAACCCTGTCCTGAGACGGGTTGTTTCTCATAACTCTTCTCCATAAATCCCCAAGACAGCTATAAAAAGGGGTGAGGCTGAAAGGTCAGACAATTAGCTTTCTTATTTGTGGAGAAATAGCTTTTCTAAGCTTATTAATGTAGAAATACAGGATGAGATCTTCAGTTGCTGTAAATCACTATAGTTCTGTTGATTACAGTGGGGCTGTGTTGTGTTATACCAGCTGAGATTATATTGTCTCTAATATTAAATAATAATAAAAAGCCTTACACTGAAATAATCTTGTTATATTTAGTGAAATACACACTGAAATGTCAGATGCATGTTTTCCTAAACAAATTTAATTGAACTTCCATACATCTTCCTGTTACTTTAACTGTTATTGATCTTCTATAGGAAACCTGCCTTTTTCGGTTCATCTGATAGAAGGTCCTTACTGAACAGGTTTCAAATATTTTTGAGCTCAGAAAGGTTCAGCTGATTTCATGTCTGCTACAAGTCTTGAACTTTCATTCAGTATGCCCCATGATGAGTCTAAAACCTTGTGTTTGCTAAAGCCTGCCCTCTACAAAGACATCCTGTAAAAGACTTTAGATTGGACATAAAGATATTTTTTATGATGAGGGTGGATATTGTTCCAGGTGCTCTACTGGAACAGGTTGCACAGAGAACAGTTCTGTATGCCCCATCATTGGAAGTGTTCCAGGTCAGCTTGGATGGGGCTTTGAGTAAACTGGCCTAGTGGAGGGTATCCCTGCTCACGGCAAGGGGTTGAACTAGATGAGCTTTGAAGGTTCCTTGCCAACCGAAACTAATCTATGATTCTATGATCTTTATTTGCAAAACAACATAGTTGAGTTATAGCTAAACCACTGTAATGACAAAAAAAAAAAAAAGAATCATAAAGCATATCACAGTCAATCCTGACATTTTGTAGAGTTCAGCTAATACTAGCACTGCAGCATTGAGGGACTATGGTTCACAGCTGGATGGACTATAAAACTTTCATCCCTTAGGAATGTGCAAATTAAAAGTGATATATAGCACGTACCATTAGTTAGTATAGACTTAACCAGAGATGTTAATACATTAACCATACTCCCAACAGACCCATGTCTTCAGTCAGCATTCTGCAGCTCTGATAAGAAGAGCATTTCCTAATGGCCAAGGATAATACTTAGTTTTAATTATATACCCTTTTTAAATATGTGGCTGTTCGGAGATTAATCATGTGCAGGGGAGCATTGTGATTATGGATACATTCCATAATCAAGCCTTGTTTAAAAAAGAATTTCCCAATCATTCAAATAGAATTTTGTGCTGAGGTTACTCTTAATGTTACCAGATTTCCACTGTAATCTTGACATCAGAACAAGGAAATCTAACTAAGGATGTTATAGTAAATCAAAGCATAAACTTAAGGAAAGCTACTTTGCTTTCACCTTCATAACAGTAAAACCAAATTATTTCTCAGAGTAACCAAGATGCTGAAGTCCTTTGTAGTATTCAGCTTCATATGTTTCAAGTCTTGGGCTTCACTTTTCACAGCAGGCTTACGATTTCCACCACATAAATCATAGAAATTGAAAGTGGGTAATATACACAAGCAGTTCCTTATGACATTTCCAGCACACAGTCTTCATTATGCTTCTTCATTTTAAATAAAAATTAACTACGCTTGGAGCTGTGCAATGATGTTAATACATTATGCATATAAAAACAGGACTAATCTTTCAAACACATACATCTATTTGGGATAGCACTAGCTATCTGCAAAAAGACAGGATGGTGACATTAACACAAAGCTAGTTCTTTTTTGTTGTTGTTATGTGCCTGTAGAAGTAGCTGAGGGGATAATGATGTTAGAGGATAGCCTTCCAAATGTGCATGCTTTTTAATTTTCCTTTCATAGATGATGCAGAATTTTTCTATTTTCTTATGTTTCACTTGTTTTTCTGTTTAAAACTAGAAGTCACCAAATAAATGCTTTGTTTAAAAATATTTGAGGAGTTTAGCCTAAAAACTGAGAGAAGGTTTAAGGGAAAGCATCCTACATTTGAATGAAAAATTATTATTATCACTGTCACCATTAGGAGGCTCAAACATTTTACAGTTCTTTAGGATGACATTATGAAGACACAAAAACCCCAACAATATTTGTATTTTTCTCAGAACTCAAATCCAGATATTCTGCTTTTGGGGATGTTGACATTTGTTTACTCACATTTTTTTAACTCACTTCAGTCTTTTTTTTCCCCGTCTCCTTCTTTACCAATGTATATTTTGTTGACCTCACTTCCTCTTTCTGTTGGTTTGACTAGAAACCTTCATAGGGACTTTTCATAGAAATAGGCACAATCATTTGAAAAGTGTCTTATGTGAAGAATTATCATTTTACAAGAAGAAAGATACAAACAATTTTTTTACTTAATCTACTTCGAAATCCATCATTGTTGCTAGTGTGGCTTCAATCCTGAAAGATCTTCATCTCTATAGATCTCCCAGCAGGATTGGAAAACAGACGTATTAAAGTCCAGAAGATGACTTTTAGTCACAGAATAGACATCTTTTACTTAACTAGTTGTGTAGACTTTCTTAAAGTAAAAGGATACCTGTGCAAGGGAGCAGACAGGTTGAATGCAAGATTCATCTAAAGAATGCAACTATATAAGGTAGAAGAAGAAATATTTCCCTCCACTAAAAATGCTGGTTTATCTCCACTGATTATAAAGAGGGTGTAAAAGCCTAACTCTGATGGAGTCAGATTTTCTGTAGATACCTCCTGTCCCAGAAGTCAGTTTTTTAACAAATGACCATGAAGATTCATGTGTTTTTTGTTACAGGATGAGTTCCAGAATGTTACTTAAGATAGAATAACTCAAGACTGCAAGATAAATAACAAATGTATACATGTGTGCATACATATTTATAGGCATATACATATTTACACATGTATTCCTTTATTCTTCACATTCACATACAGTCTGACTTCATATGTGGAATGACTTTGGTATAATCCTAATTATGCCCATCTAACAATTAGAAGTGATTTTTAATGCTGCAAATAAGCATTCAAGGCTAATAATCCAAGTATGTTAAATGAAATGTCAAATGACTTCCAAAAAGCTCTTAAAATTAATAAATATGTATGAGATAAATGAGTCTGGTTGTCAAGTACTCCACAAAGAGATACAAAAGATTATTTTTTTTTCAGCTGGATTCTCTTGCCACCTAAAGTCAAACAAAATTCATGGGTTCGATCATGGCTCTGCAGCACAGTCTGCTGGAAAAAGGACCTTTCCTCAAAAGGAGTTTGGGATGTCACAGAGGTGAATGTCACTGACTGCAGCACTTGCAGGTTTAATACTCGCACAACTGTGCCACTCATGTGGCATGTGGGCAACAGCTGAAGGAGGGGCACCAGTAAAAGATCCAGATTACCTATTACAGATGCCTGTCATAGTTGTCACTTCACTTGGGCAGTAGATAAAACCTCTTTCTAGATTAAGACACTTAAGTATTGTGTGCAGTCAGTGAAGAGTGCGAGCCACTACTCAGCCTCATCAGGGAATTGCTTATGCTGATATTTTTCAAGTAGAAACTTCAGTGAACCCTAGTCGATTTCAATCCAAACCTCTGGGAAAATGGAAATAATGGTATTTAAAAACTCTTGCTTGTAGGGTGTTGAAATTCTAATTTATAAAGTGTTCTGTGAACTTTGGTTAATTGTACCATTCAAGGTGTTACATGGCTCATTATTTTAATGAAAAATCTCACTTAGGTAAGAGAGGTGTTATTCTCTTAAAGAACGGAAATTATATGGGAAACAAACTACTGCATAATGAGAACATATGTTTGAGTAGAGGGTTGCATAAGACTGTAAGGATCATTCAAGGAAAAATGTATCTGCTCTAAGGTAAATCAGAGCACAGGCAGTGTCCTCTAGGCTTGCAACCATATGTTCAGTTCAAAGGTTAAAATGCTGGTGACAATTATTCTGGATTCAGCAGATTTGAAAAGTTTTATGCTGCAGGTCTTTGGCTAATTCATTTGAATGTTTAATGTCTTCACCTTGAATATAACACAAAAAGTTTTACTGAGCTTTGTCCTGTTAATTTGTCCTTTTGCCGTATAGAATTACCTGAGTGATTCTATTAGAAATCAGAGCAACTTGTCACAGAAAACTTACTGTAGTGCCAAATAAGTTGGAATAGTCAGACACTATCTCTTAACTTTTATCTCTAAATTAATATATATACATCAAACCAGAACTTCCCTGCTAGACCTCCAGCCCTGAAATGTGGCAGGACAGGTGTCAAGAAAAACAGGATGTACAGATCAATTTTTTATTGTATAGTCAGGGTATGAGGGTATGACAGAAGAAAATTGAGATACTACAAAATAATGACTTACTGCCTGTCAACAGAGGCTGTGGTAGCTTAAAATATGAAAATTCTAAGTCCACTCTAGGGGAGAAGTTAAATGTACAAAATTAAGAAACACTACATTTTGCCTCACCACGGTATGGATCTGGTTGGCTATTGCCACTCATCTGATGGACTGTGATAATTTAATTGCATTTGATGACAAGTCCAACCATTTATGAGCATTAATATAAAATGTGATAAGGATTAGAACTACCTTTCAGCTGTTCACAAAAGAAAAAGCTGATCTTAAGGCTTTTACAGAAATCAAAGCCTCAATAAAAAGAAAAAGCTTTTGTTTTTTTTTTTTCCCCATCCCTGCTTGGGAGCTATGTAATAAGCAGTGCTCTGCCCCGGTATTTTACATGGTGACAAAACTGAGATATTCCAGAGCTGGATTTCCAAGCACACCCTGAAACACCACTCTGATTCCTGCCTCAACTCTGTGGAAGAATCAGTTTGTTACCCAACAGCAGTCTCTTCCTTTATAAGTTCATAAAATAAGACATTAGTTGAGTTTTGCTCTGTGGAAGTCCATATGGATTTTTTTTTATGTCTATAATAAACTTCATGCTATTTGTCATATTGAGTACATTAAAAAATTATAACTTTTGTTCATGGACTGTGTATAGATTTTATCCCACAAATCACACGCAGAAGTAAGCACATAAGAGTATTTTTTTTCCCCTTTTTTAACAGGGTCAGGATTTCATTACATTAAAGGCATTGAAAGCTATATCTGTAAATGTGTTGTTCTTCAAAGGAGCTCTAAAAATTAGAAACTAGTAAACATTTTTTAAAGAACAGAGTAGATCACCATTATTATTGGATTCTTCAATAGCTGGAAAAATTGTTTACAATCTTGAATACGACTGAGAAGAACTCTTCTAGAATATCCATCTGAAGTATTCGTACAGCCATCATCACTGTAGTATCTTTTCAAAATCTTTAATATATTTGCTTCATAATTTTTTTTGTAGGAAATATTATAGATTCATAGAATAATTTAGGTTGGAAAGGACCTGGGGAAGTTGTATTATCTAACCTTCTGCTCAAAATAGGGAAAACTTCAGAGCTAGATCAGATTGCTCAGGGGTCTATCCATTCAAGTTTTGAATATCTCCAAAGATGAAGATCCAACAGCCTCTCTGGGCAAAAAGTACCGCCTTCAAGGTGAAGAATATATTCCTTACATGTAATGAGAATTTTTCTTACTGCAAATCATGTTCCATCTTATTCTTTCCCTGTGCATCTCTAGGAAGACTGACTCCATCGTCTATACAACCACTTTTTAGTTCATGGAAGACAAAAATAAAATTCCCCTTAACTTTCTTTCCTTAATGAAAAAAAAAAAAGAAAAAAAAACACAATTTCTTTCAGCTTCATAGAATCCTACAATGATAGAATGGTTTGGGTTGGAAAGGAACCTTCAAAGCTCATCTAGTCAAACCCCAATACCTGTGGGTAGGGTCAGCTTTCACCAGATCAGGTTGCTCAGAGCTCCATCCAAGCTGACCTGGAACACTTCCAATGATGGGGCACTCACAACTCCTCTGTGGGCAACCTGTTCCAGTGTCTCACCACCCTCATCATAAAAAATTTATGCCTTATGACTATGGTCTTTTAGTTTAAACCTGTTGCCCCTTGCCCTGCCACTACAGGCCCTGGTAAAAAGTCTCTCTCCATCTTCCTTACAAGCCACCTTTATATAACGAAAGGCCACAATACGATCTCCCCCAAGCCTTCTCTTCTGCAGGCTGAACAAGCCCAATTCTCTCAGCCTTTCTTCACAGGAGCGGTGTTCCAGTCCTCTGATCATTTTCGTGGCCCTCCTCTGGACCCACTTTAAAAGGTCCACGTCTTCCTTGTGCTGGGGTCCCAGAGCTGTGTGCGGTACTCCAGGTGGGGTCTCACAACAGCAGAGTAGAGGGTCAGAATCACCTTCGTCCACCTGCTGTCTACACTTCTTTTTATGCAGCCCAGGATATGATTGGTTTTCTGGGCTGTGAGCGTACATTGCTGGGTCATATCTATTTTCTCATCCACCAGTATTCCCATATTCTTCTCTTCAGGGTTGCTCTTGGCCCATTCATCCCCCAGTCTGTGCTGATACTGGTGGCCAAGAAGGCGAATGGCATCCTGGGTGCATCAAGAAGAGTGTGGCCAGCAGGTCAAGGGAGGTCATCCTCCCCCTCTACTCTGCCCTAGTGAGGCTGCATCTGGAGTACTGCGTCCAGTTCTGGGCCCCCCAGTTCAAGAAAGACAGGGATCTTCTGGAGAGGATCCAGCAAAAGGCTACAAAGATGATTAGGGTATTAGAGCATCTCTCATATAAGGAAAGGCTGAGGGACTTGGGTCTCTTTAGTCTACAGAAAAGAAGATTGAGGGGGGATCTTATTAATGCTTACAAATTCTTGAAGGGAGGGTGCCAGGGGGATGGGAGCAGTCTTTTTTCAGTGGTGCCCAGAGATAGGACAGGAGGTAATGGGCACAAGCTTGAACATAGGCAGTTCCATCTTAACATGAGGAGGAACTTCTTTACTTTGAGGGTAGTGGAACACTGGAACAGGCTGCCCAGAG
This sequence comes from Charadrius vociferus, assembly GCF_000708025.1. Taxonomy (NCBI): domain Eukaryota; kingdom Metazoa; phylum Chordata; class Aves; order Charadriiformes; family Charadriidae; genus Charadrius; species Charadrius vociferus. The sequence goes on from NW_009648369.1 coordinate 2,668,808, forward strand.
AGGATGTGGAGTCTCCCACTCTGGAGACATTCAAAACCCGCCTGGACGCTGTCCTGTGCAACCTGTTGAAGGTGACCCTGCTCTGTCAGGGGGGTTGGACTAGATGATCTCCAGAGGCCCCTTCCAACCCTGACCATTCTGTGATTCTGTGATTGCTCCGGCCCAGGTGCAGGACCTTGCACTTAGCTTTGATGAACTTCAAGAGGTTCACATAGGCCTACTTTGCAAACCTGTCAAGTTCCCTCTAGAGGGTATCCCTTCCCTCAAGTGTATTAACTGCACCACTCATCTTGGGACCATCTTCTTTTCAAATATGATATGTTCTATTCTCTTAACCACTTTGATGGCCCTTCACTGCATTCTGCCCAGTCTGAAAGCATCTTTCCTGTAGTAGGGAGGACAAAATGAGGTACAGTGGTCTCCAAAGCAGACTCGCAAGTGCGAGATACCAAAGAATAATGGCTTCCCTCAGTCTGCTGGTTAATACAGTTTACTGTGGTGTTGACCACCATAGGGGTGTACTGCTCACTTTTTGTCCATGGTGACCAACTCCAGGTCCTTTTACAAAGCTGATCCCTAGCCCCACACTTGCGCTGCTGCATGGGGTTATTCCATCCCAGGCACAGAAATCTCTGTTTGCCTATGTTGAACTTCAGGGATTTCTGTCAACCTATTTATTCAACCTATTGAGATGCACTACCTTTCCCCCTTCAACAGCTGCCCCACAATCTGCTGTCACCCTTGAACTTTAGGAGGGTGGATTCCATCCTGTCATCCTGATCACTAATAATTGTGTTAAACAGTGTCTGTCTCAGTGTTGACACCACAGAAATGCTGCTTAAAAACACCTGCTGGCTGAAATTCAAAATGCTGATCCTTACTCTGGTACTTTTATGTTATTTTTGCTTTTTATTTCTTATTCGTGCAATCACAGCTCCTGGTTTATATAAAACGCACAAAGTTTATAATTAATATAGGTCAAATGACAAGTTTTCTGTGATAATGGATCCAATTACTATACATTTGTCTCTCTTGAGATTTTGACATGAAAGTTCCCAAATTCTGCATAAAACCCTTTGTGTACAATGCTATGTCTTGAGCTGATGAGAAGAGAAAGCCAAACAGAATGGCATCAAGAAACACTGTTCTCAGTTTCCTAGAAAAAGGCTATTAATTTATCATTAAAAAAATAGAAAATTATTATATTATTATTGCAATATTTATCAGAATGAGTCCCAAAGTCTTTGTCATTTTTTCCATCTGTAGCAATGCAAGAATCATATTAACCATTTTCACCATGATGTGGTCACAAATAAGCCAATTGACTGGCATTATTGCTAGTTTAGCATGCCATGGCTGTGATCTTATATTTACAATGTGCTCTGTAAATTATGCACTTTCTGATGATCTAAAAATAGAATGGACTAGAATAGCCAAATTAACCCATCTTATAGCATGGTTAATTTCCCCCTCTCTTTTTGCTGTTTGGCATAAAAAGGCCTAAACCAAAGCTGACTTCTGAATGAACCTAGAAGTTGACTTTTGGGTGAACGTCTCGACAAGCATCATGTCAGTATGAAATACAACCATAGGAACAACCCCTGGAAATGGTAAAAGATAGGAACAGAAACCTTTAAACCTAAGCCAGGGGACAGGAACTCCTCAGATGTGCCAGATCCGGGACATGCCCAAGTGAGGCAAGCCAATCCGCGAGATGTTTCTGTGCATTTTGACATATAGACTTGTTTGTTAAACTGTATATAAGCAGGATCCTCTCACAGCAAAGACGGAGACCTCACCTACAAGTGGACGCACAGAGTAGGATTTCCCAATTGCCGGGAGCAGTTCTCTGATCCTTCGCTGTGATGGGGCTCCCCAGCTGAAGCATGGATCTGGATGATGGTAAAGTATGAGGACAATTGGTGATGTATCTTTCTTAATCACTATAGTTAATTCTACATAGTAATGATTACGTGTATTATCTTGCTTATTCTTTATGCTTCTTTTAACTAATGTAAAATAAGCTTATCTTTTTAACTTGGTGTCTGTGTCCTTTCTGTTGACCCCATCTATTGGCAAAACACTGTTATAGGGATCCTTTCAAAATGGGATTGCAATAGCCCTCAAAATGCATGGTTGTCTGGATCAACAAAAGTTTGTGATACTATCTGAGAAAATTTTCTGTAAGCTGAGATGTTGTAATATAGAAAAAATCAAATAATGTAGGTATTGATTGTTGGTGATGGATTGCAACGTCTGGTCAGAGCAAAAAAGAGGGACGAAATATGTACGTATTCTTTTCCTACGATATGTGAGCCACCAGAAGACAAATTTTACCATCTGCTTTCAGCAGTCCAGTAACATCAAATGAAGGTTTTTGCCTCAGTTGTACAACATTTGGACTAAGTCACCTCATACATCTCATTAAATAAACGTATTTTCTAGTCCCAGTTGACTAGGGTATGGATCTCAAGAAGAAATTTAGAGGTGAAAGAAACTAAATGTCTGTTTCTGTGAGCTGATACAGACAGATATGCTCTGATCATTCTACAAATGGGCTAGCTGGGAAGTAGGTTTCCTCCGAAATGCACAAATCTGTGTTAATTTGTTTTTGTGTCCGAATCAGTAATCTCTGGGAAGCAGCAGCAGTAGCAAGAAAAGACTAGCTGTGGTGCAGGTTGTAGTAGTTTAGGCAGTAAAGGTAATATGACTGAATGGCTTATTGGCTGATGGTGATTTATCATAACTGGAGAAGAAGGGAGGGGAGAGGAAACCATGTGTCTTTCAACCAGACCCACGTTAAAGCTCTTTCCTCCTAAAAAGTCACTTCAGTACTTAATCATCCTCCTAACCGAGCAGATTCTCCAGGCTCTCACAACACAGTAAAAGAATGGCAAAGTACAGTTTGCCCCATCAAAGTGCAGAACAGAAACCTCATATCTTTAAGGTGTGAGATGTTTTAGTATAAACGTAAATCCTAGTGTAAAAGTTGGAAGTATGTGAATAGATGATTATCAGTGGAAAAGAAAAAGGTGCATCTCATCAGACCCTTCAACAGTCACACCTTTGCCCAGGGTTATGTCCTGAATATTCATTTGCATCCTAAATCTTCGTGGATTTAGTGCTGTAGCTCTTTTCAGATTGCAATATTTATGCACAAAACTTTTCCTATTTAAATTAGGACTTCTCTCCTAAGCAAGTTCTTCTCAACGTGGGTGAGAGATACAGAATTAATCTTGTAGAGTTTCCAAAGCATTCAAGATATTGGATTCTGTGCAGGGATAACTGGATGAAATTTTGCATTAAACAGGAGGTCAGGCTGGATGATCTAATGGTCCCTTCTGGCCATAAAAGCGATGAATCTATGAGAAAAGCACTCTGAGATCATATGATGAAAAGCGCAATTAAATTGGCAAGTGTTATCTTGATGTTCCCATTACAAATCCCCTGAGCAATCTATCCCCCTGTCTTCCTCTCGCCACCTCCTCTATCATTAGATTCCAGGAGAACATACGCTCTGTTAAAGTCATTGCTGCTAAAACCATTTTGATAGCTGGCTCCACACAGTCTCCTGCTAAATCCAGTGTTCAAGACTGTGGGAGTGCTCACTTCTTAAGTGAAGACACATTTCTCCAAGGCATTTTCCACTCTCTTCTTCCTTCAGATTGCTCAGCTAAAGGCTTTTTCAAGACTTTATCAGTTATTAATAATTGTGATGATTCATGATTTATTCATAACCATTTATACATTTGCCATATGCTGCCTGCACATGCAAACTGTTTTTCTGAAGCACGCAAATGTGGCACAGTACTTCTTACAATTCATATCCAGTAAATAGATGATACAGAAAGATTAATGAAATGAGAAATACAATAAAACATCCTGCAATGGCTTCAATTTTGAACTTTTGAATTAAATGTTGCACAGTAATTGTCTTTAGCTGTATCAAAACTAAAATAAGCAGGAGAGGGAATAGCGTGAAAGGCCAAGTTTAACACCACAAGTAGCACCTTATTCTGCTTTTATTCTGTCCCCTGTAATGATGATTACAAGGAGTAAGTGTAAAGCCTGCTCATCAGGAAAGATACAACCCAGGACAAACAAAGGTGGTATTGTCAGCAGTATCGCCTTAGTTGCTTTCTTCAAACTTTCATATTAAATCTAAGTATTTTTGCAGTGAAACACTGTAATAGCTGCTGGGGGGGGGGGTGGGGGTGGAGATTTGACATACAAATCCTTCATAACACCTAACAGCAACAATGTGAAAAGAGAATGTTACTCCTTGTTCTTAATAAAAAAAGCTTTTTATGGTGATGTCACTAACCAAGAAGTCATTTCTCATAGGCACACGATGACACCTTCTGCAGTGTGCTGATCTTCAGATGAAATGCCTGTTTTTTATGAGAGGGTAATTATTTAACATAAATAATATATTCCTGTTTTTGAGTGAATGTGTTCATTAGCAGTGAGATGGGCAATGTATTCCTGTTTTTGAGTGAATGTATTCATTAGCAGTGAGATGGGCTCTGTGGGGGAAATGATCAGTGTGTTCCAGCACAGAGTGTCAAGGCAGAGGGAGCAGCTCTGATCTGACTCGCGTCTCTGCTCATGCTATTGCATTTTAGCTGAAGGTTTTGGAAGACAATGTTTAATTTTTCACTAAGCACCTTGAAAGTGAATGTCTGAATTTTTACTAACTGCCTGTAACTGCCTATTGTTATTATTCTGTAGGATGGCTTAAAATACGTTCAGGTCCTTGTCATGTCTACAGAACCATGGGATACTTCCTAGACCTTAAGTTAACCTGTTTCCCCATGGCAAGATCAAGTTTACCTATGTTATTCCTGCCTTTTGGCTGCCCAACTGTTTCTTGAAGACCTCCACTAACTTTACAAAATTCTGAGACAATCTGTTCCTGTGTTTTACTCTCTTCACCATTAAAATTATCTTTTTTTTCCTGGTATCTAACTTAAATATGCCTTATTAAAAATATTTCTTGTTCTTCCCACCATGAAGCCAAATAAGTGATATTTAAAACAATCTTTGCATTCCTAATAGCATTAATAGGGTATTCCTTCACGACGCTTGAGAATCACGAGGGTGCCAGTGAAGGCACCCACCAAATGCAGGGGCCTGAGGGGGATCTATCTGTATGCACTACTTTGTCAAAGAACTCATAGGAGAAACACCTGCAAGGCGTTTCTGAATTTCCACTGTTACTTTTTACTACAACAAAAGCTATAAAATAGTTTTGAGATTCAGAAACTTGGATCTTCTGCATGAGATAACCCTGGACAAAAGATCCAAAGCCATTTTCACCTCCCCAATGCTTCCTCACAGAGCAGATCCTGTCTTCCTCTCAGCCTGGCAACTTCCTGAATTTCATATGGTTTTATAGAGAATGAGTCTATCACAATTTTGCACTCCTTACAGGAGAATTAGTCAGATTGAAAGAGCTCCAGACTAAACAAGACAAGAAGCAGTCACTCTACTTGCTGCTCACTGGCATCCTTTTAAAACAATGTAACACATGGGCGGCATGCCCAGACTAGGAGAACTAGAATCATTCTCCAGATAGCCCAACACAGAACGTGGGATCATGTTGTCCATAAGTACTTTCAGACTCCAAAGAGAAGTGCGCAAATAACGTTTCTTGCAAATGTTAATGCTAAATTAATGTGGGGTTTTGTAACATGGGTCTTTCTAAATCTGTATTCATTCCTGCTG
>NW_009648369.1:2674592-2760306 GCF_000708025.1 Charadrius vociferus
AATTTACAAAAATAAAATTTCAAGTAATGAAACCATCAAAAAATAAGATGAAAAGGACCAAAGTCCAGAACTATAGTTTTATAGAAGTGTAATGACATCACGCTTTACATATCTTCACTTAAATACCTGTAAAATCATGTTTCAGTGGATCCCAGACACTGATACTTACTTAGAAATTTTCTTTTAAGGAGCAAAAGATATTAAAAAGCCTAGCCCCTTTTTTGTCTCCTATGTTATAAAAAGGATACATTAATGATTCTAGTTAGATGCATCCAAATACCAACAATAATCTGTTAGGAGAAAAATTTAAAAGAATAATTGAAATGACTAATTTCAGCTCATCAGAAATAGATCATATGCATGTGGGTGGAAAAACGTTATTTCATTATTAATTTGCAGTATATGTATAATGATCATTTCACAAATTCAGGCTGAGCTTCATTTATCATCTATACAATAGTGTATTTCCACATCTTGGGTTGCATATACAGGATACAGAACAGTTCATTTAAAATATTTATTTTGTAATATCATTTTACACTCTGGGAATTATACATTAGTTTTAATATATTTTAACAATGATAACGCCACAGCTAGAGAAAATAGACAAGATATTTGAGCACTAATTGGGCTTTTTGTTAAGTTGTAACTTGATAGTTTTTAAAAACATGGCTGCAATGAATTTTCAGGCATTATTGTATGTTCCTGTCCATACTAATCAGTATCCTGTAACACAGTGGGTCTTACATTTAATGGAGCAGTACGGAGCTCTTGCCAGCATTCACGCAATTGATTCCATAGAAGGGGCACAATATAAATCAAGTGTAGAGTAAAACTGCTGTTCTATAAGCTTGGAATAAGAGCACCCTTTTTCTTATCCAAGGCACTCAAAGACTCTCCTGCTGTGCTTATGTTGATTGTACTTCCTTTACCTTCTGTTCAGTTTTGTTTTTCTCACTTTTTTTCAGTGCCTTTAGTGCTGGTTTAACATGTACCCTCACCAACCAAAGTTCACTTCCATTTTGTTCCTTCAAAACTTTGAGAAGGTAAGGAACGTGAATCTTTTCCACCCGATTGCTTCTTGTAATTGTTCCCTCCTCATGGCTACATAATAACAACCTAGTTATTAGAAAAGGAACTTAATTTATTTGACCTGACCCAAATTGCCAAGACACCTTCTATTCCTGTTTTCTTGGTGGGTACATCAAATATGCACACAATGCATTAACTAAAAACTGACTAGTAACCCAGAAATACCGTTAAGAAAAAAATGACATTCAGCTGAGGATAGCTTAGGTCTACCTTCGTACTTATATTCAATATAATTTATCAATGATCTGCAAGAAAAAAAAAAGTAAGATGAATAAATAACATGTTAGCAGTGTAATGTTATGCTGCTCAGCAATCCCAGTTAATCTGGAGTGGAATGTAGCATCATCTGGGAAAAAAAGACTTTAAACCATTCCTGCAGAACATGTTCTAGAACGCAAAAGCTTTGAAAATGACAGAGGCTGTCACACACACAAAAACATAATGAATTTGAACATTGGACAAAACACTATAGTTAAAACTAAAATTTTACGGAGAGAAATAGTATTTACTTTTGGTTACAGCAGTAGTCGGAAAACTAGTGTTTATTTCCAGTGTTCATGTTTCACTGACAATACTGGAAAGTGTTGGAGGTTCAGAAGAAAACTGCAGGAATAATACATGGTCTGAAAAATTTCTGTTTGTAAAAAGCTTAAAAGGCTCCATCACTGGTGTATCCCAGAAAAGGTTACAACGTGACATAATCACAATCCATAATAACCACATGGGGACAAAACGAACAAAGTCATAACAAGAGGCAATGGCCAAGGAAGAACATTTATTAAAAAATACTGAAAAAAAGTGAAATATTTCCTGCAGGAATTATTACCTCTTCTTAAAGGTCCTTTTTTTTTTAATCCCCCACCCCCCCATCCCCCCCTTACAAAAGCTTTCCTCCAGCTCTGCGAGAAAGCTGAAGCCAGAAAAATTTGTATCAGAATTCAGATACACATTTTAACAATAAAATGAATATTTGAGCAATTTGGTGTAGGAAATCCTGGATTTTCCCAGGATTTCCCAGCGAAATTTTTTCACCGGGGAATACCCTGGTGAGATTAAGCCTATTTAAATGTAGGGTATTGTAAGCATTGACATCTACATCTGGGCTTTCTTATCATCTAAAAACTCTTTGTATTCATGAGTCACTCACCCTGCTTTAGAAATCTGTCCCATGCATTACACCCTGGCAGTGCCTATACCTTAGATAAGTAGATCATATGTACGTGTTTGACTCAGAGACAACAACCTTAAGAAATGACTCCTCACTTCTGTATCTTTGAATTAAGTCAGGTTATCAGAAGATCTGTTCTTGGTACAAAGATTATTGGAAAAAAACAAATCAGAATTGTCTCGTGAGATTAGAATACATGAGTCTAAGAACTCCCAAAGGATCTTACCTGCTTGTCATTCTCTAGATGAACAAAGACCCAGCTATTTTGTTTCTTTCATCCTTCTTTTTTCTTTGTCATCAATGTCAAAGCTACATCTCCTTTCCAGATCTTTCTACATGTGTTTGCAGACAATTCTATATAGGTTGTCTATTTTTTTTTTTAAGTGCAAGAGGAACAGAGAGAAAAAAGCATCTTTTCCTGCTGATGAAATGCCATATTTATTACATTTTAACTTGAGCCTATGTCACTTGAAATAGATAAGAAATCATTGTATAATTTGTTTCTCAGTGCTGTTACTGGAAAAGAAAATTGCCAGTTTGTGAGTTATGAGTCTGTAGACAGGGCCAAATTTGGCTCATAGTCACACCAACGTAACTTAATTGAAATCAGTGAATTTGCACTAATGTAACTGTGAGCAGAAATTGACCTCTTGTGCCTACTGGAACATAGCCCAAAAGCCACTTGACTTACTTGTGCTTAAGGCTTGCTCTGCATGAATGTCTACTATTTTACTGGCAGTAAGTTATGTGATATTCATGGTTTAATGGTGCATATTCTACAAATGTGCTGGGTAGATGCCAGCAGACTACATCCAAGCATTACTACATATTTTCTTTGTTGACCTCTGTACGCTTTCAATCACATGAAGTAGTTACAGCTGGGACTCCAGTAAGGAATTCCAACTTCCAAAATGTTCCCACTGCCACTATGCAAATGCTAGCAAAGAGCCTCTGTTGTAATTAGCCTAGATTTCCTTACAATATCTAGTTACAAAGGAGTAACCATGAATATTCATGGCCAATTCATTTAAATTACGAACATTCATGAATAAATCATTTGGCTGAAAACAGGGTACCGTATGTTGTGTTTCATGGCTCCTGTGATTTATTCCATAGTGCTACAATTTGTAATATTAGTAGCTATCATAAAGTTTATTTTTCAAGCCTTCATTTCCAGCTGTGACCATGGCACTCTGGGGATCAGATAAGCCTTTTTTTATACCCCTGTAAGGTCAGCTCCCAGCCTAGATACATAATGCAGATTTACTGCTCTTCTACTATACACTCTCATTAGTGCTTTTGTAAGGTGCCTTTGTTCTCTTGGTGTATCACACCAACCTCAGACAAAGGGGAAATACAGTGCATTTCTGGACTGACATTGAGAAAGGAGATGCAGTGCTAGGGTAAGCGGTGGAGCAGACTGCCCCGAGATGTTGTGCAGTCTCCATCTTTGGAAGTCTTCCAAGATGGGACTGGATAAAGCCTTGAGCAACCTGGTCAGATCAGGAAACACAGGATAAGAACTGGTGTGATCTTAACACTAACAGCTGTGAGCTAAGAGTTTTTAATACGGCCAGAGATAAGGAAACTAGAGCAGTACGAAAAATTACTTACCCTAATAAAATGTGTCATGACTCTGCTTTTCCTCTGTCATGAGAGAACTCAAACATCATCAATACAGTCTGTGGTTGCAATACTGTCCTTTAGAGAAGAGGCCAAGAGAGATCATCACTTTTCTTTACATTTATGTCTCTTTCTTTTCTGCAGGTACAGGATTGTCCATTTTGGCATCTCTTATAAATAACTGAATTAGCAATGATTTATTCGTACACTCTTGCTGGCCATTAGCTAAGTCTGAGGAGCAGAGACAATATCACACCACCAAACACTGTTCAAATGGAGAAGAGCAAAACTACGAGACTGAGGGATTCACAGGCTATAACTACTCCTTAGCAAGCAAGTTCCTCCAACTCATATGAAAAATAAACAGATGCAAGGCAATCAAGACCTTGTTATCAATATTATTTGAACCAAAAAGGAGGATATGTGTTTCTGAATAAGCTATCAACTGTGTGGGGCCAGAGTGTGTCCTGTTAACTGTGTAACTAAATTTCTCAGCAGTAGTGAGTTAGTCTGTGTTGTTCTATGGTTACTTTGTTTGGGTATGATACACTGGTCTGAAGAGAACTTGCCTCCTGATAGGTATTGCCATCCAAATTCTACTTGCAAGAGATAGAAATGTTTCCATTAAAAGCAACAGATGTGTTCTAGCAAAAAGTCGTGTAATTAAAAAGCAAAAATACAGACATCACAAAAGAGACAGAAGATGGAAGGGAAAAAAAAGGGAGTGATTAATGGAGTAAAAGGACCTAGGTAAAGAATTAGAGAAGGCAGAAAACAAGAACTTGAACTCTTGGTAAACAGCGGCAATTATTGTCTATGCCAAGACCTATTTGGGATGATTCCTATAACAAATTCCCTTCTAATCAGAGTCAGGGTCAGTAGATCTCTGATGTTACGACTTTTAAATGCTTCTGTGTTATGAAAAGAAGATTCTGATATGGTACCCTTAGTCATAATTACACTAGTCACAGACATAAAATAGCTGGAAAGATGATAGCTTGTAATTGATTTGGGTTTGAAAAACTCTGTTAGAAGAATAAAAAATTGAAGGACTGTTTTCATGTTTTACATAATCTTTCGCAGCCACTGCATAGACATATGGAACAGAAGAGTGGTTAAATTATTTTAATTAGAAGGAAGCAACAAATTGAGAATGAAGCCAAATGAATGATAGGCAACCACCAATACACCTGAAAGAAATTTGAGAATTATTGGGCATCCTGTCTGAGTTCACTGAACTTATATTTACAGCAGCTAACTCCTTCAGTATCCATCCTGATTGAAAAATACTAAAATACAGGGTAACATTGATTATTGAAGTAATGGCAAAATTATGAAAAGACTCTTCAGATGTAAAATATGGATTACATAAACCAAAGTAAAGTATGCTTATATGTGCTTTCTGTTGGCAGCTGAACTGATTGTAAATGTGAGAATAACAGGACAGCTTGCAAGCAGGCTGAATTCAACACAACAGAAAAGAGCTTCATATTGAAATATAGAAGAGGCCTCTGATTTCAGAAAAGCAAATTTTGAAGAACTGAGAAATCTATGACTTGAAGATGCAGAAGTCTGTTATTAGAGTTCCTTAGTCTCCTTCATACTTCTGGAAGAGAAGGCACTAGAGACTTATTGATTATCCAAACAGCTGACCTGAAATTCCCTCAGGTCTGTAGGAGTCTGCATAATCAGAATTCAATGACAAGGCATTGCAAGGCACCAGAGGAGAGCAGATTAGAAGACTACAGTAGAAAAGACTAAGGGTAAACATGATAACAGGCTTTAATATGTAAGAGTACAAGAGAGAGGAAAGTAAGAAAATGTTTCCAACATCTGTTGGAGATAAACAGGCCTGAGTTACAGTAAAGGCAAGGTTATATGTTAGGAAAATATTTTAAATTAAGAAGCTTTTAAACTCACTTAGGATGGGAAAAAGACAACTTTATGTTGAAATGGGAAAAAAGCAGGCAATAAAAAAAGGCATATGGGGGACATCTAAACCATAGAATCACAGAATGCTTTGGGTTGGAAGGGACCTTTAAAGATCATCTAGTTCAACCCCTCTGCCATGGGCAGGGACACCTCCCACCAGACCATGTTACTCAAAGCCCCATCCAGCCTGGCCTTGAACACTTCCAGGGATGGGGCATCCACAAGTTTCCTGGGCAATTTTTTCCAGTGTCTTGCCACCCTCATAGTGAAAAATTTCTTCTTAATATCTAATCTAAATCGACCCTCTTTCAATCTGAAGCCATTACCACTGATCCTGTCACTACACCCGCTTGCAAAAAGTCCCCCTCCAGCTATCTTGTAAGCCCCCTTCAGATACTGGAAAGCTGCTATATAATTGATGAACAAACAATTTTTTCAAAGTTTTTTGAGGAATAAAACCACTTTATAAAAGATAAAAAAACCCCTTACTCTTTATATTTTGAAGATAGTTGTTAGTAAGTGATTTGTGCCTATCAAAACCTTTTTTTTTTTTATTTCTAAACTTTATGTGATGTAACGGAGCAGATCTATCTGCCTCAGTCTGTCTTTGATTACTTCTTGGAAATTCTTTGTAGATCTCCCTCACCTTGTGCTGAAGCTTTCCCCAACTTTCTGCTCAAATAGAACTGAGAAAATTTTTGGTCCTAGTAGTTGGCTTATGGTTGAAGGTAATTAGCATTCATATTTAAACTGAACAAATCCTGAAACAACAATTACGGGGTACTGCCTAGGGGAATTTGTCTTACTGGAATCAAGCATCAGAACAGCTGATGAATCATTATGAGAGATAAAAGGCATACAATTAAAAAGAGATGCTAGATATTTTAATAAGAGACGAAATCCAGACAGCAGGAACTGACACTGTATCATGCAAAAGAGACTGTCCTTTGCTACAGGAGGATGCATTGATCCCATATAAAAAACAGAAAGAGATAGAATAAGAGAATTCTTCCCAGTTTCAACAATGACCTATCAGACTAAAAGAAAAGGTAAACTCAGACATAAGAAATTACTTAGAAAAATGCTTTATTTTGTTGCATTTTTAAAGACTTGACCTCATGGTCGAATGAATTTTAAAAAGGAAGAGTGTCAATTGTTAGAAAATCCCATTTTTAAGAACTTTTTTTTCTTGATACTTTGTTTACCCTTTTTTTTATGATGTCAAGACAAGAAAAACCCTCAGGTATTATGAAGAAACTGTTATTAATCACTGGGAAGGAAAGATAGTAAATATGTGAGGAACTAGCTGTAAGGCTTAGGAGGCATGGATTGCAGAATCCCACAAAGGAGTTAAAGCCTGTCAATTAGCTCTAGGAATCCACTTAGAGTAACTGGATAGAAAAAAAAATAAAATATCTGTATTTAGATCCAGTTATAATGAGGTGGTGTCACGGGACAGAGTTAAGGTTTGATGTGTGTCTAACAAACCATGGAAAAAAGCCCTTCTCCCATTGTCATATAGATCTAAGCTTCTTTGTTCAATTATCCAACTAGATTAACAAGGCTGTTAATAACAAAAGACTAAAGAGCAAACTGTAGTCTGCCTTCAAGTCATACCATAAAACATGGTCTTATAACTCAGGCTGCATTTGTTGTAAATGAGTAATACAGTCAGATAGATAGTAACAAACAGTGACTGGAAATTAAGAAATTCCCTTCCGACATCCCAATTATTTTCCTATTTTAATGTAATTCTGTAATTTTATTAAAATAGATGTTATTTTTTTCCTGTGAAAATAACATGATTCAGAAAATCTGAAATTGTTTCAGTCTATGAACAAGGAAAAATTATGTTGAGGAGGTAATATATTCCCTTAATAACAGGGGGCAAATGATGCCATGCATTAGTGATCAGAATATAAATTGGTATGAGAGTCTTGTAGCAGAGAAAAAAGACTGTTACTTGATTCTAAACTTTCTAATTTCCACTCTGCATAGTATGTTAAACGGACCCTGATTTATACTGGCTCTGATTTACATTTGGCACTACTCTGGCAGCAAGCCTTACAAAGAGCCTTAAACTGGGAGTAAATATATGGCTCACTGTAATTTAAGAACTTTTTGAGGTCATTTTATGCTGGCAGAGTGTAAGAAGATACTCAGGCTTCTGGTGTCTAGACTAACAGGGCAAAAAGGCCTTCTACAACTCTGACAGAGCAAAGATTGATGAAGAAGTGAGACAAGCGGCCACCTCACCCTCACCCCAACACTTAGCATCGGGAGAAGCATCTGAGCCAGGCAGCTGGGGCACCTGACCCCATGAACAGGAACAAAAACTACTGCTGCTCACAGCTGTGTCAGACAGAGCCAGCATTAAATCCACCCTAGGCACAATTCGGCTGACCCTGAAGACGTTGACTGTTTCTTGAGGACAAGACTGGATTTTTGAGTTGCAAAACTATTCCTCAGCCCTGGATTGGTTTCCTTCGAAACCAGCAATATTAGTACGACTATTAGCATCAGGACTGCCAATAATAATAACAGTGTTGGAATCCTACTGGATTGTTGTTATTTTTATTTCTGTACACTAAAATAACATTTGGCCATGGCACAGGAGCAATCATATTTAAGATATATAAGATATACTGAAGATAGTTATATGTAAATAATACACCTTTGGGTCATTCTTGACCTGGTGGATCTTAATATTATTCTTTTTATATAAGACAATTGTTATGTATGACACTGCTTGAAAATACTTAATACTTATTTTTAGGTAACTGAAGGTTGCAAATATTCAAAAACTATACACTTTTATTCCATGGCTATTTAATTTTTTTCCTAAAATTTTTAGCACTGAGGATTGGGAAAAAAGTCAACAGAAAACTGTCAAAACATGAATGGATGCAGTCTTGTTATTCCGGGGCTATTATTCTCTACTGGATAGCACAGAATTGTTCAATCAAAACACATATTAGGCCATCTCAGATAATGAGGGTTCCTTTCAAATGAGACCTGCATCTTGTTCTTATGAGGAAATAGACAGCTCGGCTCTTTCCATCCATCAACACAGAGAAAACTAATAATCAATTAGAGGTATACCCTTTTGGCTTCTTCATCTTAGGTTCAACAGTGTCCTTTTGAGTATTTACATCCTTTAAAAATTGATTACAAATGTTCTGGCATATCAGGGTTACCTCAAATAAGAAAAAATACACATTTAAATCAGTGTTGCAGTTATTTCTTCATGTTACCATATGATCAAATGGCCGTTATGAGTATCAATAAATACGCATAATCATAGTCAAATACTGTACATATGCTAATAAATCATATGAAAGAAAACCCATTCAAATGCCACAACAGCGGCGACACTCATGTCTATGCAATAAAATATGACATACAACTCACAACTTAGAACTCCCAACTGCATTTCTCCACTATTCACAGTCTCATAATATCCAATTACTTTTACAAATGCAATTGCAAAAAGTTATGCCAAACAGCCTTACATGTTTGTATCCACTGAGGATTTGTTATAAATTTGCCAATCTCAAACACGTCCTTAATCTCATTAAAGAGTTATCTTTTCACCCAGGGAACTTTGGCAAAATTAAAAGTTTAGTTGCCTTTATGATATGGCAGCTATTACTTTGCTCCTTGCACAGCAACTTTTATTGGAGGATCTCAAAGCAGTTTACAAACTTTAATAAATTAAGCTGCTTATCTCATTTGTCACATAGATAAGTGTTATTATCCCTCCTTTGTAGATATGGAAGTGTGAGGTATAGTAGTCCATGAATTTATTCATAAAGGTAAGCATCCTGTATAGTGATGCTTAGAGATTGTCACAAAAATTAAATTTCACTGAAAGCTTTGGTATTTAATATCAAACATACTTTCATCATGAATGAACATGAAACAAATTATCAAGTTCAATTCATAATTTGGCATCTGACTATGAAATCAAAGTGTATCACCTTGAGAAAAACACCTTTTTCTTCTTCCAAAAATCTTACAGGAAAGAAGCCAATCCTTCCTTTGTCTTCTGTGAAACAAAGAGTGAAAAACAACTAAGCCAAATAACAAAGCACTCTACCTATCCAAGATGCCAGGAGATAATAAATTAGAGTTTATCATCCAGGCCCTCAGCCAAAATTATCCAGACACTATAAAGGTAAAAAGGGCAGTATAAATTTTTCAGCATTTATTCATAAAAGCTTTTACAGTTTCAGAGCACTGGGAATGGAATACTATGTGTTAAGTTACACATTCCACCTCTTCGACTCTGAATTTTCCTTTTCTGTAAGTTTCCTGTAAACTTTGTCAGTGTTGCTGGTTGTACTCCAGAAAACCAATTTTAATTGTGCAATGTTCTGATCTACTCACTTCAGGTTCTACTATTAGTAGACTTGTTGCCTTGTGATTTGAACACTCTGGTCAATGCCTTTGAAAAGACAGCTGGAAAAGATGGGGGACCAGAGGAATTGAAATGGTGTGCTCATAGTGGCCAAGACCTGGATGCTCAGAAAGTCATCTCTCATGCTCTTGGTCAAACTACCACCTTAATCTTAAGAATAAAAAAATGGCCACGCAGAATCAGACCATAAGTCAATCTACCTCAGTTTTCTACTCTGACAATGACCAAAATCATAAGGATATAAGGAGAGAGCAATTACAGATGATGCTTTACCTCTCTACTCTGCCATCCTTCAATCGTTCGTTTCCCAGGGATGTTCTTGAGCCAGATGTGTTCTCTGTTTGTTTAGTGAACAGAACTTAAATTCTTTTCCATTAACTCAGCCTATCTTTCCCTGAACCCTGTGAAACCCCAGTCCCAGGTGAAACCTTCAAGGTTGTTTGATGCATAAGGAAAGGATCCGGAGAAGGCTGATCTTGGGGGGAAAAAAAAAAAAAAAGATGAAAATGGAAAATGTGTGGTTTTCTCTTGCATACCTCTTGCAGCTGCTTCACTTGGAGTTAAACTGAAATATTGAGTGAGGCAGAGCTCACTGATCAGGGCATTCCACCTGGAATGTAGAAGACAGACTCACAGCCTTCGAGTATTAATTATATAATTGTCATTACAAACTGTGACAGAAAACAGAGGGAAAATAATCACCAGGATAACCAAAAAACAGCAGCTACATTCCTCTAAAATGTTGATCAAAGCTACAGAATAGGGATTCAACAACTTTCACATTGAAAGTTCCCCAAGCGCAAGGTGCCAGGTGATGCCTTTGCTACCTGTCTGTTGGGTAGACTGCATCTCCTGGCAGGCACAGTGCAAATACAGTGAGGATTATCTACACAGAAGATGCTTGTTGAGATTTTCATGATTCACAGGTTAATCTAGGACATTAAATCAACTTCTTACTTGTGAGATAACTATTAGCATTTAGGCGTCTTTGTGCGTGCCCACCATTTGACAACTGGTTGCCCACAAGTTTAAAAAAGCAGCAATATTTTCTACAGAATGCCATTGTCATTTAGATAACAGATTTGTACACTTTAAGATACAAGTCTGAGTTTCTGGACCTTGGACTACTGCATTTTCTTTACATTGGTTACAGTCACATGCTTTTCAAAAAAGCTATTTGGTTCATTTCTGTCAAGGGGTTATGTATAACTTCTGTTGGCAGAAGTCAATAGTTGTTTTTCACTATCTTGCATCAGTTTGACAAAGCATGGATCTATTTTGCAGTTCAGTGGATAATCCTGAGGGGTCCTACAATTTCACAGCAGGGACCACAAAGGACCAAAGTGCATTAGGTCTGTATCATCCAGAATACATATTTTCTGCTCATGGATTTGCTTAATCTTTTCAGCTACATAGAGTGAGAGCTATTTAGAGCATTCTGTGCTCCAGTCCAGTGTCTGCTCATGCAATGCATATTGATCAGCTGGTTCTCTGTGTGAAATGGCTCTGCTGGCCAAGAAGCCTCTACCGTCATGCTGGAAGACAAGAACATGCAGTGTAGGGTAAAGTATAAACATTTCTGATAACCCATTGATTAAGTCTTTCTATCCACCCATTAACACTTTTACCTTTTATTCAGTGCTTGAAGAGTCCGTCTTTTCCTGCACTCAAATCTTTCCACAGATAAGTTTTGGCTGGTGCTACTTTTTGATAAGATGGGAGATACATGTCTTTAGCTTGATGGATTCAGAAGAATGAGCATCTGTCTTTTCTTATTGTTCCTTCATTGACTGGAAGGTGTCAGCGTGTTGTGCATACCCGTTTCCATGTGTCCATATATTAATGGGCATTCCTTTGTTCTGACTTTGCTATTAATATCTTAGCTGTGCACAGAAAATGCAAATATTATGTCTTATGTTTTTATCAACACCATTAGCATAAGAAATGCATTTAAAAAAGCGTAAAAATTCACCTTCGGTCTGTTGTACTGTTTGGTTCTGACAGCAATGGCATTTGTGTTTCTATTCTTTCTCAACCAGAAGTTAAAGCTCTTAACTGTGAGATTATACTGCTTAGTTTGAAAGCTTTTGCGAGCCTCTGTAGTATAATAATTTTACTTTAGAGAGCATGTAATTTTAAGTTCTTGCATAACACCACACATTTTTATGGTATTACTAAACTTTGTAATTTTATTTCCCTGTGACAATTAAGTGCACACCGATGTTATAGAATTTTTCCCTCCATCACAGTTGAATGAAATTGGAATGGAGTATTATATGGTAGGTTGGGAGTTCTGATCTCTGGAAATGTAAAAGGTTTTCTAGTTCCCTTGTTACATATCCATTTCACACATAACCAAATCCATCAATTTGTTCATTTTTCCCTTCAGCGACCTACAAGCTGTAACAAAAAAAAATGTAACAAAAACATATTCACTGTGTACTTCTTATACATTCCCTTTTCTACAGGTACAGATGAGAGTGTTAAAGAAAATTAACTTTGATATTTCACAGATTAAATTTGTAAAAATGAGTCTGGTTTAAAGACTGGCTGCTTATCAAGGCCCCTACAGGCCCTTTGGGTAAAAGTTATCTTGCTGACTTGAGTTAGACACTGTATGACCTGACCTGCTGCCCAAGGTCAAACTCCAAGCCAACACACGTCTAAAAGCCAGTCTGGTGTGAAGCAAAGAAGATCCCATGCATCACCACACTGTGCATTGGATGATACAGAGAAAATATTTGGTGTTACGGCATGAGCCCTTTCTAACGGCATGTCACACCACAGCTCCCATAACACCTCAGAATTCAAGCAGAGAGCCAGTCGTAATCCCAATTTTTAAAAACCATTATTTTTAGTAAGGATGTGCTTTCATTTCTTGTTCTTTTCACAGAGACATTTTTTCTTCCCCTTCTGATAAATCATCTCAAAAAATAGTTTCAGCCATAATTTACCTCTGTACATCATTTTTATACTAGTATGTCAGATAAAACAATGCAGATGAAATTCTGTGCATTCATATTCTTCTGCTGAGCGAAGGCAATGTGCTGAATGACTTTCACTTACAGAAAATAATGTAACAGTTATCTTGTCCTGTGAGGCCAACCTAATATGTTATGCTGTCAAATCACAGATACTATAGAAAGTGGTACCAAGTCATGTTTAGACATTGTTTTTCCACTCATTAGCTAGCCGTCACATACATTATTCAAAATAATCAATTATATTATGAAAAATAAATAAGGCTATTCCTCTGGGGTGCATTTGCACCTCCAAGCTAGCTAATGTTATACAGTCTATAACTACCATTAGAAGAAACAAAAAGAACAAAAAAAACCCAACCCAAAACTCAACCCAGGGAGTATAAGCCTCTGGGGAAATACTGTGGTAAGTCCATTTTAAACATATGCTCTGCCTAAGGCTGAGATGTATATATAGACATACACATATACATACATATATAAATATTAGAGACTCAGTTGACTATAGTAGTTAGAGAAAGAAATGTGAGTCAAACAGTCTGGAATTGGATTCTTCTACTGCAGTGAATATCCATGACTGTTAAAGGGGTTATACCACCTTAATAAAAAAATTGAATAGATGAAAGGAGAATCAGACTTTTAGGTCATTTTTTTAGCTCAGTTATGATTATTATATGACCCTGAGGATGACATATTCTATCTGCATAGAGTATACAGTAAACCTGATAATAAATGTAACTGGATATGAAATATAAGTGTAAATATTGTTTGTTAAAATTAAGCTTTCTAAATTAAATCAACATAATTCATGGAATAATAAATGACAGAATCGGAAGGCACCTTCTGAGTCTTCAAGTCCAAGCCTCTGCTTTTTTGTCAACTATATCACAAAATATTGCTGGGATGCTTAGAACTAGGACTGTTTCCATACTGACCATTTTGAAAGGTTGTGGCAGAATCTCCATTTATATATGGTCAAAAACACCCTTCTGATTATCAGTCTTACTGTGCTTATTACAAATTTATTCATATTTTCTCTAATATACTCATCGCCTTTAGCCTAATTTGTCATATGTAAGTAACAATAACAACCTTTCTTAGTCTTCCAGTTTTCAGGCTAGATGGACGTAACTCTTTCAGTTTTGAGTCATAAAATAGAGCATCCTTCCACTTTATTATTCTTGCATTTCTTCTTTATTCCAGATAAAAGAAACAATATTTCCTTAATTTGTTTGGATGTATCTTACACATTTTGAGTCACACATTTCCATTTTCACATTATCTTGGGATCAACTAATATGTTCAGATATTTCTCCTCCTCACTCATTTCCAAAGGCTGGCCTCCAAGTAAAGTAGGAAATCTTGTTATTAGTGTAAAAGTGCATGACCATGTGCACAGATATATTAAATTTGCCTCTATTCTGTAAGTCCCGTGATCAAGGTCATTCAGGTGCTCCTGTATGATATTTTCACCCCCCACTAGACATACGATGCCTCTCAACATCATTTAAACTATGAATTTCATTAGTTCATACCTATTTTGCACAAAGTCCTTAATGAAAGTATTTAATAAGATTAATCCCAAGATCAGTCTTTGAAGAAACCACAAGTAACCTTTTCCCATTCTGAAATGTCCCCTTCTAATAATATCCATTTATGTCTCTCTTGGCCAGTCTTTTACCCATATTACATTTTTAGTTCTAATTTCTGTTATCCACTTTAACTAGTAATTTTCTGTCTGACACCATATCAAATGATTTACTGAAACCCAGACAGATTAGATCTACTGTGTGTCCTTAACTAGAAAATCAGTTATCTTATCACAGAAAGATATCAAGTTACTATGACACCATCTATCTTCATAAACCTTTTTTATATTTTTATCATATTTTCCAATTGCTTTCATGTCATTAATTATTATTACCTTAAAAATACATCTTTGCCCTATGAAAGACAGGCTATGAGAGCAGCAGCAATGTGACAATATTATTTTCTCGTTTGTTATGTACAGGATATTCACATACACCCCAAAAAAGTCTTTCAAGAAAAATGTACAATGCACTGTGAGTATACCTGCAAGTGTACCCTCTGAAAAAACAGTTTCCTCAGTAAATAGCAGTCTATATGAATATGTCCTGTTCTTGAAATTTGCCTTGAAGTTATGGGTTAAAAAGATCACATCTCTCTATACACTGTGGAAGTGTCAAAGATACCTTCGAGGCTATATATTTACCTGCATTGAAAATAAGTTAGGTGCACCATTTCACACAACTAAAAATGTCCATCACTCCTCAAAATGACATGTAAATTCCTAAATCAATTAAGTATTTTTTCAAAGTGTTACATACAACTTCTACTTGACCAGAGAGAGAACTGAATTCCAGTTGTGCTAAGCTATGGCCTTCATAGATGTTGTTGTGTTATTTAATTAATATATATATTTAAAAGAGATCATCAGATGAAAGACTCTATTAACATACAAATTAACAAGGGATTTATCAGATCTTTCACCAGCTAGAGATTATTCAGCCTGTCAGGCCACAGAACCATGACTGAAGGTATGATATGAGCCAACTTTTGTGGCTAATAATTGTCTTCAGGGAAATTGGCCATCAACATAAGGGAAATGCAGTCTTAGGAACTCTCTTTTCACAAAACCGGGCCAGAAAATTTGAAAGGCTTTCTCAGGGTATTTCTTGCATTTCCTGATTCAGGTCACATCTGGAATCTCTTAACAATAGGCTTTTTATCAGTCATTTCTAAACTTTCCATCCACTTTTTTTTAAAAAAAAAAAAACAAAAAAAACCAAAAAACAAACGCTTTAACTGAGGAAAAAAATACCTAAACCCCATAACTATTTTGCCTACTGGCTTATTTCTGGTTAGTTTAGTTAGTTCACCACATGATAAAAAGTGATTCTATTGCCTTGTATCTCCATGCCCATCCATGGCCTGGTTTCACAGGCTGGGGCATTCTTTACTCCACTCTCAAAGATGCAGAATTTTACAGCCACACAGGTCCCAAAAAGAGAGAGAATGTGGGTACCAGAGAAGAGGAAATACAATTTCAATAAAATATCTATGCATGTCATTGACATAGCAAAGTTTGAACCCAAGATTTTGCTAATCTTAATATATAAAATTTATAGAAAAAATGAATTTCATAGGAATGGATAACAAAGAGGAGAGAAAACAAACTTTCTCATCCCTAAGTTTTATTTCTACTTTTGTCATTATTCTTCTGTTTCACATAAAACCAGAACTGTTTTCTCCTGCATCTGCCTTACTGATTTAGACATCTAACTCTCACCTCCAGTTTAGACGACAATTTTCTTAGCCTAGTCTTCTTTAATCAGTAGAAGGAGTTTTGAAAAACCTAGAAGCATCAGTTCTGTTCACGTTTGTGTAGCTTACTTAAGCAAATCATTTATCTTTCTGATAACTTTCAAAAGGCATTCACTTTTCTCCATTTTATGCAGTGTAAAATAAAGCACCTGTTTTAGATTAATTCCCTAATTAGGAGACTTAGACTAAGAAACAAACTAGATGGACTTGATCCTGAACTGCCTCTTAATTTCGGTCTTTATGCTATGGCATATCTATATAAAGGTGTATTTCTTCTAAATAAATAAATTTATGAATTAAAACATTCAAGGGCCTTGATCCAACAGAACACTTGATGATGTGTTAAACTTCAAACACATGAGCCATAGCTCTGAACTCAGTGGGATTATTTCTGCAAGTGCTTCAATGGACTAGCGAGAGTATTTATGAGCCAAGCCTTGCTATTACTATATATTGCATTAACCATTTGAGAATATGTCTGAGTTTTACATGTTCTGCTTTATAAAGAGTTTTACTATAAAATGTATTAAATGGCCTTTTCAGCTGAAACTTTGTAAGGCTAAGAAGGCAAATCCTTCTGTGCATACTATATGATTTCTATTAAAATGATCCAAAGTACGTGTATTTCCAGTGACCTGTCTGCAAGCATCTTGCTGAAAAATGTCACAAGGGTGTGACTGCAATATAAGGAACTGGAAGTTTGACTTTAACTGAAAATGTCTCTGTTGGTTTCAGTTTATTGCCCACTGAGCATTGGTCCATATCACAACATCATCACACAGCTTAGCGTGACAAACGCAGCAGTACCTATGGGAGGGAGCATGAGCAACAGAGAGGGACATAGCCCAGACCAATCCTTAGGCAGCAAAGAAAATGACGTCGTTATACAGAGATTAGTGCCCTGTGAAAGAAATAAAAAATGGCAAACAGATAGGTAGACAGATGGCTGGAGATGAGTGAACAGACGAAACAGATGCCATGAATTTGGAGAACAATGTAGTGGGGTTTGCACCAGCCTGTGCCAAAGGGTCTAATTCTGGGAGTTACTGATGCCCTTGGAAAGTGTTAACGCCCACACTTGTAAAAAGGATTGCACAGCTGTGGGCAGGGGGTGGGAGGGTGTTGATTTAAAGGAGGACTTTAAATATTAAGTCTAGCAATTCTTGTGTTTTAGCAAATTACGAAGCACTAAGTTAAATGCTGTAAACTCCCATATACATGTTCTCAGTCTGCTGCAATCATGAAGTAATGCACCTTAATCTAGTCTGTAGTAAAAATGTCTTGAGATATACCATTTTATCTCATCTTTGAAAAGTTCTAATGGCATTGAGCTGTTATGGATCAGCTAAATCCTTTCAGTTCACTGGGAGACACACATGCCCCACTGCCACTTCAAGTTTTAGATCCCAAATAGCACTGATGATAACTCAGAAACAGCCTAAATTCTCCAGATGTTCAATCAGTCAGTGGCAAAGTCTCTTAGGTGCACCTGAGCATGTACAAGAGCACTCAAGACCCTGATCTCTCATAGAAGCTGCTGGAAGTTAGGAGCTGCATCCGGACAGAGCCCAGTTCCTGGGTGCTTATTATTATATATCTTACAGATCCCCCTTCAAGTTGGAGGTCAAATGTCATTAGTTACGTCCATCCTCCATCTAATTTAATTTGAAACCTAAGTGCTCCGAAGTTCTCTGAAGAGACCTTCTTACCATCAGGTTGTCTTCTATTCTAGATCTTTCTTAACAAGATCCAATGAATCTCTTCCACTCTCCAGCAAATTGTTAAAGACTGGTTCCTAAATTTCTTGCACCCCAGAGGAGCTCTTCTTAGCCACCAAGCTTTAGAGATCATTTCTTGGTTTTCCTTTTTACCCATGTATTGCCCTAGTGTATATTCACTGATTTCTACAAATTGAAGGGAAGACTAAGAGTACATCTCAGCTCGGTGACTGCTCACTGGGGTCGTGGGTTTGCTGATACAAGGATGAGCTTAGACTGTAACAGATGTGCTCCACACAGACCAAACAACAGCATGGTCCTCACGTGGCTGTGGCAACCAAGATACCGGAGACACTGAGGTGAGCAAACCCCGCAGAAGAGGGTTTCTGCTTCTCTTTCTGGCTCAAAAACAATGAACAGTTAGTCAGTCACCAGTACTGCCACATCCATCATCAGCTGTGTTTCCACTGGTAAATTAAAGAGGAACAGGAAACATTCCTGCAGTCATGCGGATTTGTTTAGGTGCTAGTGCACGCTGTGGTGTAATCCTGGACCGTGTCAGCTAGCGCTTTCCCAGACAGAGTCCAGGTTTGGGTGTCACCTCCACGGGACTGTAATCAAAGGCAGCCTGCATGAGGTGCACCACTTCACAGGTAGAAAGACAAGTTGCATGGACATGAGGGTCTCTCCCATAGAGACAGGGAGGGGTTCTTGGGCCATTTTATTCACTTATAAAGCCAAAACATCCTCCATGCAAGCTGTGAAACATAGGTTTAACTCCAAGCACACAGAAGAGGAACCTGAATTCCAACCTGGCACTTCCCAAATAGATGTGACAGCTATTATCTCATACATTTTATCTGGGATACATATTATCTGGGACACTTGTCCCAGAAATGTGACTTGAAGTCATTGGTTTTTCCTCCCAGCTCTCTCAGACAACTTTCTGCATGGTGTCTGTTGTGACTCTAACCATTTGGTCCTGAACTTTGTTGGTGCTTTGTTTTGGGAAGTGAGGGGCCAACTCAGGAATTCCCTTGGGTAACAAAGAGCCTGGAAGCTTCCTGCTGGCACTGGGACTGTACCTTCTCCTGCCCTTGTCAGCATCTTGAAGGATAAGATCTGGATGTTCCCTATCACTGACATGTGCAAGAATTATAACCAGATATAGCCTGCCTGGCTGATGGCTTCATGAATAATTATGGCAGATACAGCAGAGCTCTGCACTTTGGTCTAGCCTGTTCTACCAGCTTCTCCTTGCCAGATTAAATTTGCCTACTAAAAAAGCATCCTTCAGTTCATTTAAAATATTTTCAGAACAACCGGATTTTTCCTACATTAATTAGCACATGTTTTGTTTTATGAGTCTTACACAGAAAGAAGCTGGGGAATTATTTAGCTTAAGAGAAAATATTAGAACTTGTCAAGATCTTTGCTGCTGTTGTTGTTGTTGTCGTTGTACTATCCTCTATTAATGCAGATAAGCAACAAATATGCTTCTATAAATTGAATCTGACTATGGTGGCCCCAAGAATAACCCAAGGCGCAAAACTAGGGAAAAGAAGTAGAGAGACAGAAAATCTCTCTCATTATTTTACTATAAAAATCTTAATTAGTCCCAAAGGTTTTTGTTATAAAATTCAGGTAGGTAAGGCATAGAAACTTTTTGTCAAGCAGACTATGCAAAAAGTAGGACAGTGACACAAAAAGAGTTGCAAATGAAGCTAGACTTGTATTCTAACAAGTGAAATATTTATAAACCTACAGACTTATCTGCCCATAGAACAGGTAGGGTAGTATAAATAAATTAAATGGCAGAAATTAATACATTCTTTTAATTGAATTTATCCTTGAAAATTTGTAGTATTCTACCAATCTTTGAGGCAAAAACTATCCATATGTTTGCTTCTATATTGCAGGGGAAAAATTATTAGTGTCTTGCAGTATAGTGGTTGCAAATTAAATCTTGACGTTTACAGCAATTTGAATATCATAAGGAAATTATCTTTCCTTGTCTATATCTTTCAGCCTCCACAGCTAGGACTTTAAAACTAATTTTACAATATTTTCAGTTCCCTGAACTATTACCCACAGCTATATTATAGCTAATCTCAAAGCTCCAGTTCTAGAAATGCACAGAACAAATCAGTAAATGCACAATAGCTTCTGGCACCTCATGACAAGAAATCGGTGCTTGAATGTGACACATGGAGAAATATCTCTTGAATTCCTGCGTTATCTCTCAACTTGACCTCTGTTTACAGTCTGTGATTAAGTGTTCATACAGAACTGTGCTCCATTCCAGACTTGTATTTGGTATATGCATTGGAAAACAAAAAAGCACTTTGCTTACTCAAGTGGTGAAGGCATCTTCTTATTTTAAAACCAGCCTGGACAGCTGACTCAATGTTCTCATTTACCTCTGTTGTGATTCAGCACACAGTTCTGACTCATTAATCATATCTTCCTTTGACCTGAAACTTGTACTCCAATACCTGAGTGTTTTGATTATAAAATTAATAGGTAATCTTATAAACGATTTCCTATAGGTTTCTCTAGCCTCTCTCTGTAGAAAGCTAGTTGCAAGCCGAACATGGCAAGGATGTCTGGTTCTGTGAATCACAAACGAGTAACAGCTGTCCTTTTCACAAATCTCACATGGGCTGAGCTGTGAGACAGGTGTGATATCAGGAAGTTGTACATGTCTGCAGAGAAAAAAAGAAACAAAAATATATTTATGGGCCTTCAGTATTGGGGTAGGTGGGGTGACAGCCACCTAATTCTTTATTGCAAGTCTAGCCCTTAAAGCCCAAGTCATTGATTTCTATATACAGATGTGGGAAGGAATGATATAAAAAGCTGATTTATGACTTTGTATTTTTTTTAATCCTATTATGTTGCACAGGGTAACAGGATGCACCTTATCTTCTGGTCAACTAAACATTAGATCATATTCGCTTCCCAGTTATGGCCTTTAACCATTTCAAAAAGGACAGGGGAGGGAAACAAATAGCAGTGGGAAAAAAGCAATCTTTATTTATGGCAATACAGACATCAAAATTGCTTTACCCAGCTAGAATTCCAGAGATGCACAAGCATAGATCAGTAAAACAGCAGTTCCTGGTAGGCTTTGATACTAAAGAATGGACTTTTCCTCAGGCATTTTCTTCCCCATCAGCTCACACAGCATTTTCTGTTTATTCACTCAGTAGTATTCATTGATCAATTACTCAGCTGTACTCGGCATAAGGAAAGTAATAGTTCACTGGTGAATCCAAAAGAAGGCAACATTGTTGCATTCAATCTTTGTGCTATTAAATACCTGTGCACTGTGTTTTATTTTCTGTAATCTACCAGATATTTTATAAGTGAAAATCCAATACATTATTTGAAATAAGAAGCACTCGTTTCAATTAAACTGTTGGGGTTTGTTTTTTCGTTTTTTTTTGGTTTTTTTTTTTTTAATGATTAATGCCAGTAGTGTAGGTAAGTTATTTATTTATGGGGGTATTAATAAGGAGGTAGCCTTAGATAATCAACTTCAAAGCACAGACTCCTGGTACTGGGATAATTTTGTTAGAGGTTATAGATACAGGATGTTATCTTCCATATGTATCAGTCACTAGTTGGTATGATACTTTTAGAATGTTACACTGTTATTGAATAATTTTTTTACATATATTTATATATATGTATTTATAGAGAGAAAGATATAAGTACAGTCTAGGAACACTGCAGTCCTGCTCCAAATTGGGGAAGATTGAAAAGGTAAATTGCACCAGCTATCGCGGGAACGATGTTAATGTAGAAGGGCTGAAATCCCTTTAGCTCTCATTGGTAATTCTGTGCCTGTGTATCTTTATACAGAGAAAGACAGATCTACCCTGAAGACCTTAAAAATATCTTAGGAAGACTATAATACAGTAATATAGGAAAAGAGGAAAGCATTTCATAAATAATAGCACAAGCATAATATATCTTAAACATATACAGAAGGGAATATTTTTAATACATATATTATAAAAGTTCAAAAAGTCTTGAGCTAAGGGAAGGCCAATTGCATAAAGCTTTCTCAACATGGTATTAAAAATGTAAAACTTATCAAACTTCATTGCTGTTAGAAAACCAAACCATAACTCCCAAGATCTTTACGAATATGAAAACATTTGCAGAGTTTGGCCAGCTGACACCTCCGACAACATAACTCAGTTATTTTAAATCTATTGTGAGGATACGTGTCTGTGTCAGCTGAAGTCCAACATCCATCGCAAACCCCAAAAGGAGAAAAAGCCGGACGGTTACAACCAAATCTGTACAAGTCCATGCTCTCTCAACTGACCAAGTCAGCTGTTGTAGGAGTCTAACAAAATGCAACAACATAGATTTTAATATCATTTCCTGTAATCAATGGGAACTTTTACTTCTGGACAAGTCTGGGCTATGTGGTCTCAATTATTTCTTTGGTTTTGGTTTTGTTTTTTTTTCCCAGTAATGTTTTGTTTATTTACAATGAATTTTAATTCTGGAAAAAAAAAATCCCCAAACCAGCCTTCAAAGCCTTGTAAAGGTGTTAGTTTCAAGTTGTGGGTAAACATGTGTGGGTAAACACAACTAAAGTCCCTCAGGCTGTTTTTATGATACAGAGGAGTTTTTAAGCTAATTAAAGTATAACACTAAAAAATATTCTTTCACCATTACTTTCACAATCCATAATCCTGGTTCATAGGGTCAAACATTATGTATTTATTGACATATTAATGAATATCATTATTAGATGTCTCAGTCTGCTTCCTGTATACAGAGTTTTCACCTTTCTCAATGTATACATATATATATGTCTCTCACTAGTAGGAGAAAGGTGAAATTTTATTTTCAGTTCGTCTCCTGTAGCTTATTCTGGCTGCTCTACCTGAGAATTAAATCCTTAACACCTGTACTTATACATTAATCTATTACAAAGAAATAGAGCTTGGGATGAATTTTGCAGACTTATCTCTAAGTTGTTTTTTGTTTTTGTTTTTTTTTCTGCTGTGCTTCTTTTCTTTGATGTGGGTGTATATATTAGCCTCTATTTACATGTAGCTCATGATCTTTTTCTTTTACTCTGAAGAGCGTAGCACATTATATGAATATTATACAACCATTTACCCATAATCAGACCTGGGCAAATTATTAGCTGGAACATTAAGTAAATTTTTCATACTTGAAAGTTTGTTAAGGAAGGTCAGTTCTACTGTACTTGAGGATCCAGGCAATTAATCCTATCTCAGTTTGATAGATGTGAATCTGCTGCTTATCCCCACTCTTAGGTGCAGGCAAAAGCGAAGCAGAACCTGTGTTACAGAGGTGCAAATACACACATATACAATGGAAATACATACATAACAGACACCTCTATAAATCATGAACGACACAAATGGTCCAATCCTATTCCTTCTTTCTGGCAAACTAGACTTAAAGTTCACTGGTGGAAGGCATGCATGTACTGCACTACCTTAATTTGAGGATCCCGTGGGCTCTGGCCCAAATAGGACTCCATCCAGATCCCCATGCCCAGATCCTGGGCTTCTTCATCCAGTTTTGGCTCTCACCTTGGGTCTTTCCAGAATCTGATTTTCTCCTCCTATCTGGCTAGCACAGCTCAAAGTTTGTTAGCAGAACACATACTCACACATATACAAACACACGAACAAGAAACCACATTCACACAGATAGTAGAAAGGAATAGAGTTCATCAAGAAGGCAGAACAGAGGTGCAATGATCAGGTGCAGGGCTTGAAGATGCAAATATATTGACCAGCCACTTGTTTACATGCCCCCTCAATCTCCCTTCCTCTCCATTTTTTCATGTCTCTTTTTCCCTGATACACCTTGATCCTTCACTTCTTCCACCCTTGTCCCTGCCCAGATAAAGAACTTGTCTCTAATTACTTTTTCCCAAAGGGCCCGCTTTGGCTACATCGATACCCAAATTTGGTATTTCTAACATTATTACCGAGGTCACCTTGGTCCTACATGCTACTACTGGTTGGTTAGGTTGCCCTCATTGGCCTTGCAAGACTGGTCCCCAGAAGGTTCCCAAAGCTCCCCTTCAATTATTTGTGAAGTTCAACCAGTTCTCACATAATTCTGCGTTAACCATCTGTGAAACTCATCCATCCCTCATGACACTCTCTGTAATATTTGTCAGCTGTTTCATCCAGCAATTTTTTATGTCAAGTTCAGTAATTTCTTATATTCTGTTTACTTTGCTAAACCTCAGGACAGGTCCTACTGCTCTATATGCACACTAACAAAGTTTAAATTTTAGTTGCTATTGCCAGAAAATTGTTACCACAAATCTTTGATTTCATTTCTATATACATATTCTTGTTTCAATTGATTCAAATAATTGCAATCCTGATTTATTTCTAGATTGTTAACATGTGCTATGCAGGTTTTCTAGGAAACTGGTCCTCTAGGCCACACTAAATCATTGAGAAACTGTTTGAAAATAGGACGGGAATGACAGTTAGTAAATAACTTATTTTCTGATACAGATTTTCATACAATTGATTACTTCAAAAATACTTTCATTGATTCCCAATTTGCTTAGTTCTCACCTACAACAAAATAGCCTAAGTGTGCAGACTAGCAATTTTATTTAAAAATTTCTTTTCATACAACTCATCAACATTATTCACTGCTAAATTTTGTCTACTGCCCTCAAGATACAAAAAGGCATTTTTAATATATACGTTTGCTTTTTTCTTGGCCAACAGCTATCTTTGTTCATACTGACTAATACAAGAGACAAGGGATACTTCAGTTCTCCCACATGGGCCAGTGTTTATGGACTCAGTCCCTCCTAGTCAGTCAACATGCCAGAATCTGTGCTAACGTAAGTCAGTTTTTAATAATTTGAAACAGGAGGCAGACAATGGATCTTTAAAACCTCTTCTTCTGTGATTCAGTGCAAACTGGTATTTTATAACTGTGAGTCAGACAGGATGCAGCTCTGTGTATACTCTCTTCTACGTACAAAACAAACTGTGCATTAAATTGGGAAGAACAACTGAATTTCACAGTGGGAAGAATGCATTAGATTAAAATGATGCATAATCATAGATGTACGATACTGTGCTTAGGCGTATAAAATGTTTCAAGAGAATGAAGTGCTAGACACAGATATTTAAAGAGCTGTTTATTTGCTTTATCATTTACAAGCAGGTGAACAGGGAAAAAAAGACTAGCAATCTCCCTCTAATTTTCAACTGAAGGGTCTCTTGCGTTAAGTGGATAAGCAACTTGTATTGAATTACTATAGAAAAAGTTAACTATCTAAAGAACTTGTT
Organism: Charadrius vociferus; assembly: GCF_000708025.1. Classification (NCBI taxonomy): domain Eukaryota; kingdom Metazoa; phylum Chordata; class Aves; order Charadriiformes; family Charadriidae; genus Charadrius; species Charadrius vociferus. The sequence goes on from NW_009648369.1 coordinate 2,700,206, forward strand.
AATCTAAGGTTATCTAGAAAAAAGGAGAAAAAAATGTATTTATGAAGTGAATAATGATAAGAAATTTGGAAGTGCTATAGGCCAGAGAAGTTAACCATCTAATGTAAAGGAATGCAGAAGCCCTGTTATTGAACCCTAGAGCAATGCTTGAAATGTGGAATTTTCCTTTCTCTTGCTTGACGAAGCTTTCTTGTTGCAAGATACCAAAGTATTCTCTTTACTAATGATTGTTATTCAACCTGCTTTATACAGACCTTTTTTTTTTTTTTTTCCCTTAAATCTGACAAACTTTAACTTAGGAGAAGGGCAAGTACTTGTTTTCCTTATGTGACTGTACAGAAAATTTTAACCACTAATTTTCAAAACGCAGGATTGGTTCAAAGGGTTACTTTCAGGATCTAAAAAATCTCATGTGAAATTCCTCTGCCTGACTGCTGTCATATCCATTCTATACCCCCTTTTGCCTCTGTATTCCCCAAATAGCCTTTTTTTCTCATTTTTTATTTACACACAGTTGGTGTATGAGACCTGAGATGGTGGAGCTTGTAGATTAGGTAGACACTGTAGAGCCTTAGTTGGAACCTGTATTCCTGAACGCTGGTGATGTCCTCAGATGTTAAAATTCCCTTTGCCTGAGTGCTGAACTGCTGTTAAACAGAAAGAGCATTTTCATTGCATTAGATAAGGTTACTGTTTTGGTTTTTTTTTTTAAATTGCGTGCTGTTTCTTTCCTCAGCTTTTAGTTTTTAAATTACTTCATGCATTTTTTCCCTTGAACAAGCCCTGTGTCACCTTCTACACAAGCTTTCTGTTTCCTCACACGAGATTAAACATCTTTCTCAGTATTTCCTCTCAGGGACAAACATGGAAAGCAGCTAGTTTTATCTGCATACTGTGAAAAGGTACTGAGAGCAAATTGAAAGAATAGTCTTAGAGGAAACAGTAGGATAAAAAGGTCTTTTATGCTGTCTGGGTATCTTATTCAGTCTGATTCTTCAAAGTCTGAGTCTTAATTCATAGCATCATAGAATCATAGACTGATTTAGATTGGAAGGGACCTTGAAGATCACCTAGTTCCAACCCCCTTGCCATGGGCAGGGACACCTTCCACTAGACCAGGTTATTCAAAGCTCCATCCAGCCTGCCCTTGAACACCTCCAGGGATGGGGCCTCCACACCTTCTCTGGACAACCTGTTCCAGTGCCTCACCACCCTCAGTGTGAAAAATTTCTTCCTAATATCTATCCTAAATCTACCCTTTTCCAGTTTTAAGGAATTACACCTCATCTTATCACTACAAGCCCTTGTAAAAATTCCTCCCCAGCTCTCCTGTAGGCCCCTTTTAAGTACTGGAAGGCTGCAATAAGGTCTCCCTGGAGCCTTCTCTTCTCCAGGCTGAACAACCCCAACTCTCTCAGCCTATCTTCACAGCAGAGGTGCTCCAGCCCTCTGATCATCTTTGTGGCCCTCCTCTGGACCTGCTCCAACAGGTCCATGTCTTTCCTGTGTTGGGGGCTCCAGATCTGGATGCAGTAGTCCAGGTGGGGTCTCACCAGAACAGAGTAGAGGGGATTATTCTATGATTCTATTAATTCAATGCATACATTTCATTTTTTCTTACTTGAGTGTAGTCTGATTAATGTATTCCATAAGAGCCACCAAACAATTCAAATGTTTCTGTTGAGCAATTGAATGAACTGCTTATTCGAATATATGTGTCTCCTACATCTTTCCTTTTTTTTCAATCCCTGACTTTTCCAGTAGATTTATTATTAAATCCTGAGCTTTTTTAAGTGTTTTGGTTCTGTAAAAATGTTCCCATTTTTTTCATTCACCTGGAAACTGCAAAACAGATGACATCTTGCTGTAATATTCACATAACACAAAACTCTGAAATCAGTAAGGTTGCAACGGATCTGATTTTGCTGATCTGAAACAATGCATATTGCAGTGATGATCTTTGTAATTCTCTGTCACACACAAACACAAATGTTATCCTAACCAAACGAATTCACATACCTCTCTCCAGGATGGTATTTTGTAGTCATATTTCTGAAATGAAAGCATAAAATAACATTTAAAATAACACTATGGCTAAAAAAAATAAGGGTCAATGTACATGTAAGATCATGTCTGCTAAAAAGAATACAGTGCTCCTGCATAGAATATTATGCTATGAAATGAGAACAAGAAATTCAGAATTGATGTTTTTAACATGGTTGTTACTGAAGATATCACTGCATTAATTTGCACTTTGAGCTACTTGCTCATCTGCGGCCATTGTGTCTGAAAAAGAGAGCACAGCAATATTGCAGATTTTGCCATTCTGTGCCCTATTTCTGGTATTTGGTCTACAGCTATTTCACAACCCTGAATACAATCTATATAAAGTTTTAACAGGTAGCTCTTTCAAAAGTGTGGACTCTGAGTTGAGATAGAGATGTATTCATCAGGATGCCACATCCCAGGGAGTGCAATGAAAAAACAAAAGCCAGTGCAGCTCCAAATTGTGTTGCTTTAGCAAGCAATGAATTTCTCAGATGTCCTAAACCTCACACAGACCTTGTAGGTGGCAATCTGTCTCGATTTATCTAATTGGAGTTCCAGGTGGGACTCCCAATGATGGGTGGGGCTTATTGGAAGCTTCATCCTGAAGCTTACTGAGACCTCAAGTCAGAAGGCTTGAAGCTACAGGTTTAATTCAGGTAATGCTGAATAGTCCAACATTAGATATAATACCAGAGATTTTCCTTCCTGTTACTGTTGTCTACACTTGCATTTGTAATATGGTGTTTTTTTCTTCTCTGTTTCTTTTCCACATTTAAGTCCTTAATTTATTGAAGCCCAACTCAGAGGGAAAATTTAACATGGGAGCATGGAATTTGGGATTTTCAGAAACTTGATCCAGACCTAAGAAAAAAAAATTAGTTGGAACTCTGAAGGTAACAAACCCTTCAAACTTCTAGACAATTCATGTATGTAGTCCTTTGAACAAAAAATGTAAGTACTAGAGCATTTTTTTTTTAAACATGTCCATGCAAACAAGAGAAGATTTTCATTTTACTTTGTTATTGGTTTTTACATACTATTATCTATCAACCAAACAAATTTAATGAAAAATATTCCATGTTTATAAAAACATTTTTGATTTTCTGTGAACAATGCAGATAATCTTCAAATATATATGATATGTTATATTTATTTATAGATATGTTTACTTATGTGTGCATGAGTATAAACATATACATATAGAAAAACAGAAATTTTCTCTCATCTTTTTGTTAAGTTTTTTTGTGCTAAGAGTGTCTTTATCCAACCAACTCTTTTTTATTACAAGAAGAAGCTGCAGACAGAGTCAAATGGTGGAGAGTGGAGTTAGATTAAAGGATATGAAAAGAATTAGTCTCTGATTCCCTGGACAATGGAAAATCTGAAGTCCTAGGAAGGAATAAAACAGTAACAATATGTGGCTCTAATGATCCAGTTTTCATTTAAAGATCTCAAAGTACTTTGAAAATGGAGTTAGTGTCACTGTCCCCAAAATTAAAAATGTGAAAGAGACACAGTGAGAAGATGTGACTTGTTTGAAACCAGCCACTAAGCTTGCAGGAGAACCAGATGGGAATGCTCTTCATCTTCCCTGTCTTCACCTGCCGCTTTCATTACTTACTCGGTTTCAGTGTGACAGGGTTGAAAACTGAGAGGAAAAATAATGTCTTTTTTGTTTCACTTTGTAACAGTGCTGTAAAAAGTTGTTTTTAGTTTGCTGCTTTAGCTGTTTTCAATGCTTCATTTCTTCAGACACAAGGATTAGCCTTTCCTTGAAAGTTCTTCCTGAGTCTATGAAAAAGTATATAAATGAATGAACCACAACAACATTATGTTTCATTATTCTTTGCCCTTTACTACATAGAAAAAGTCTCATAAATAAGTTACAGAGTGCAATCCTCATCAACACAGCCTCCAGCACTTCTCATTTGGAGTCTCACTCATCAAAGGGCACTCTACAATGGTGCCTGGGCTGAGGTCATGGTCCAGGGGAGAAGAGATTTTCTTCGCACAGACAGATGATAAAATTGTTCTCTGGCTTCTGGTTCAGTGAGAAAAATACATTAAGTTCTATTGTTATTTTCATACTCTCAAAATCTGTGATAAGAAATCTGATCTTGACAGGTGATAGCTTTTTTCCTGTGGCTGAATAAGATATTTGTGAAGATAGCAAATGTTGATTTGTACATATTTTCCATGTGTGTGTTAGAATTGAATAGAACAAAATAGCAGGTTCTTATCAGATGTAAATCAGTGTAACTACACCAATATACATCAACTTTTCTTAAAGTTATTCAAAGCAGAGCTGTTAGAAAACACCTTTCTCGTCATAAATTTCTGTATGCATACATACATACATATTTATATATAAACTAGTTATTTATTTCCATTTAGCACAAACTGACATTTTTACTTTTTGAAAGCTTTATGGTGGCAATTATATCCATCTGCTACTCGAAATATTACAGGTGAAATCACCTCTGTGTATTCATGAAGAGCGAAAAGTACATGGTTTATACAGCTTATTGCTCTGACTATCCTTATCCCATTCTTTTCTTTGTAGTTTAGCAAGTACTGACAGACACATAGATGTGGATGCCATGGCTAGAGCCTTTTGGCCCCATTGCTGTACAGTGTTTGGCTTCCACGTTTCAGGATAGAGTATGAACGTGGAAACATTTTACACTTTCAACTTTCTTTTCTTTCATTTCCCCCACCCACCCCCTGCAAGATTTACATTACACACAAATTGCAGGACAGGGTTCAATTAGATCCCATAGGAATCTTCCATGTAATTGCCATAAGTAATGTGTGTACCACCAAAATGTGATGGTCTGACATTCAAGCTACACTTCTGTTTTTCCCATACACAAAGAAATCTAAGTTGATATATGACTCCTCTGAATCAGATTAGGTTTTATAAAGAATTAGAAGCTGGGAGATGGTGCTTTCTCAATTTTACTGAAGACTTCAAGACCAAAATTATCAACGAATTGTACTTCCTCAGGTGGAATCCTTTAGTTTTATCATAAACCAGAAATAAATCTCATGTTATTCACATATGCTGCTGTTATCTACTTAATTCTATAGTTACAATTCATGTTAAGCAGTAGTGTTGGTATTGTACCTCATTCTGAAAACCTGTTGTGTTTTGTTGATGGACTTAGCTGTGGTGCCTGATTATCATTCTAAAAAAACACCATAATAGTGTCAACAGTCTTCTCTCTGAGATAGTAAACAAATATCTTGGTTAATTCTGAAGAAAGAAATGAGTGCAGATGGTCACTTGAAATTAAAGCCCATTTTCTTGATGAAGATCTATTAATTTTAGGCATTGCAGCAGACAAACCATGATGAATGGTCACTGTTAGTACCTCCTACAGTCCCAGGGAGAGAGGCTGTCTAGAAGGTGATCCAGGTCCTAGATGGACTGAACTGGTCTCTTTAATAACTCATCTTCTTCCCTGGACCATAAGGGGAATAGGTGCTAGTGGATATCTAGTAGGTTAAATATTGGTTAAGTGTCAGTTAAGTATTGGTTAAGTGTCAGTTAAGTATCACAATAGGAGGAAGAATGAACCAGGACCTACGCTTCTATTCTGCTGTTTTATTTATTTATTTATTTTTTTAACAAGCATTTAGTCTCTGGAAGAGGGGGTGTGCCTGCTAAGCTAGTCGTGATTACAAATGTATACGGAGCTTCACAGATCCATCTTCATCTCTAATGACTAGGTAACCCTGCTGCTTTACTTACAATGGTAACTTGTAAAACGGTTCTCCATTGCTATGTTGAGCATCTCCCCACAGCAAGCTATCTCCTTTGTATTGTGTAAGTTCTTTTTATTTTGTTGTTGAATGTAGCTTTAGCAACTAGACCTCAAAGTTTAAGGGTACGTGCAGCATTATGCAGCCCACTGTAGTCTGCTTTTCTTTCCTAGGGCATTCATCAATTTAGTTGCAGAATTCCAGTCTGGCTGCTCAGTTAAAACTTGTTCTTCATGTTGTGGTGTTACCAGTTTCAGTCTTCTTACTCCCCTGGGCTGATGATTTGCATATGGTTGACAGTTTATTTATGTGTTCCTTGTGGTTTTGTATATAGTGTTAGGGCTCAAATCTGTTTGGAGGAATTTGTACACAAGCAGAATTAGTTAGCATCCAACTCTGAATCTAATAATTAGAGATGAATGAGTACACAAGTACCCATGCTCACCTCAGGCTTTCTGAACCAGCGGAATAATTAACCAAGCACCTCAGGCATGCTTGCCTGAAGAAGAAAACTCCAGAAACATAATGCTGCAGTTCTGTGAGGCATCAAGGCTGTTTTCCTTAGCTGAAAAATATATGAATATATTCCCTCTTCACTTTGACTGACACTCAGTTTCTATCTAATTGCTCCTTCTTCTCTTAGATCTTAATCATTTGCATCACACTCTACAGAGAAAAAGATCAAAGATCAGAGGGTGAGAAGATATGAAATAAGTTTCTTAGCTGACCCATTGTCATGTATAAAGACGAACATAGAATTTGAGGCCTGTGGGGCTTTGTCTCTCCCTTAGCAGTAGAAATGCTGGGACAGTGATGAGATGGGGGGTTATGGGTTTTAACTGTTTTATGAATAAATGCAGTCTTCAGTCAGCAGAGCACCTTTTGCAGGCACTATATTGACTAAAGGAACGCAATAACTTAGGAATTGCTCTTTATCATACATTCTGTTCTTATATGAGGACAGAGAGAAAAAGAGAAATACTGTGACAGAGAAATATTATGACAGAGAAATAGAAAAATTATAAAATAAATTTCCTTCATCATATTTCTGGAGTATCATAGCATTATTTGACTTAGTATTCTAGAGTAAAATTTTAAATTAAGGTGTGTTTATTCATTTCAGATTTAGTGTATATGTGTGTATATGTGGAAGCATTAAAAAAGACAAATTAATTTACTGTAATTATTAATAAATATATGTACAGCAAATGATTCCTCTTTATAAATTCATTATTTGTCCATGACTTGAGCATTGTGTACAGTATATGCTAGAAGTGGAAAAAGTGCAAAAGACAAAAACCGTTATCACAGTTGTATGGAACAGCTTCTCTACAAGAAGCGGTTGAATAGTGTAGGTGTAATCACCCTGGAAAGGAGATGACTTGGGGGAATACAGAAGGGGAGTTTCTAAAAGATTAGTAGCATGAGAAGATGGTGGGAAAGGACTGCTCACTATTTTTTCCAGATGAGAACTAGGATTCATCAAATGAAGCTGTAGGAGACGGCACAGCAAACTTAAGGTGTTTCTTTGTGCAGCAGCCTGCACACTCATGCAAACACTTTTTACTGTGAGAGCGGTCAAATATTGGAACAGGTAGCCCAGAGAGGTTGTGGAGTCTCCATGCTAGCAGATATTCAAAACCCAACTAGACACACTTCTGAGCAACCTGCTTTAACTGACCCTGCTTTAAGCAAGGAGGATGGACAATACAATCTCCAGAAGTCCCTTCCCAACTTATCCATTCTGTGAGTCTGTGAACATGCTTCTCAGATAATATGTATCAAAAAGTTCACGTAGTTACAATCTGCTTTCTGGGGTTTCCTTCTTCTTGGTTTCAGTTTCAAGCACAATCTACTTTCTGGGGTTTCCTTCTTCTTGGTTTCATGACTTACTACAGCACTTTCTGTCTTCTTGCTGTCAGTGGTAGACTGTGCAGTGTGTTTATGTGCATACAAGATGAGAAAGATCGGTGAGATTATGAAAATTCATGACTTATTCATGCTGTCATGATTTCACACCTCATAGTCGTGTCTGCAGGAAAGGTAGATCAGGCACATTGTGAAGCTTGAACAGCCACAGGTGCACAATATTTTTTCCTTCACAGTGTGAAGGAAACCCAACTTTCACATTGTGGTAATCCTACCCAGCACCACCTTATCTTCAGTAGCTGTCATCTTGGTGAAGTCAATGAACCTTTTGTTGGAACAATTTTCTGAAGTTACCTACATGTATTTATTGTACCCACCTTCAGGCTGCAGGACATTTATTTAGCAGATATGTTAATACAGATATATCTATTTATAAATTTCACGTGTCATAATTAAGGGGAAACAACAAATATAAATATCAGTTAAGGCCTTGTTTCTCAACCTTGTAAGAACGCACATGGGACTTGTCACACTGGCCTCACCTGTGGGGTTTTTTCCAATGTAATTGTGAAATTTCTCTCAGAATTAGTTCTGATGGGGTTCCTTTAAACTGGGTTCAATTTAGTCATATAAATCTGCTAGTAGATATTAATTCTTAGATATGCCCTTATGATGACTGGGTTAAAAATGGCCCAGAGAGGAAAAGAAGTTAATTGAGGAGATTCAGGTATACCTTTGAAATCTCTTCAGGCTCATATTTATGGAATTCCCTTCCTCAATCTTAGTAGACCACACATTCTGTCTTATTTTTCCCAATTAAAACAAATGTTAACAACAGTATGACAGAAGGTTCTGAAGCTGATAGCCTCAGGAGAATTTGGAACTGTTCAGAAGCTGTCCAGATATCCTCAGAAACCTTCCTTTGTGTACCTGCTCAAAACCTGACATTTCCACACTGATGGCTACTACCCAAGAAGTGTAAAATGTTTGTAACACTTGGCTTGAAGTTCCGTTGACAGATGATTCTCTGTCTTGCAAAAGACTGAGACATATGTGTGAGTCAATGTTAGATATTTAGGGCCAGATTTGCAGCTGAAATAAATTGGCATGCTATACCTGAAATTGTACAGGCAAGTGATAGGTGAGCAAGTAATGAAGAGATATGAAAATGCCATTATTGCACTTGCAATTGAGTATTAAGCTAGTATTTACTGAAATAAATCAGCTTATAAACAATCTTCATTGCTAATTGCTCTTGTCTTTGAGGCTATTAGTAATGTAATATTTTATTTAATTGTTTAATACATTGAATTTTAAATAAATAAATGTTTTAAAAATAAACTAAGCTTTTAAAATCAACTAATAGCCTATGAACTGCTTAAAATCATTCATTTTGGTTTTATTTAAATGAAAGAAAATGAAGACTCATCACTACATAATAATAATAATAACAGCTAACACATGGCAATCAGTACGAAGCAAGTGGCATAGAGGAAGCTGCACAGTACAGCCTCTGTTGTCTGTGAACTCTCTGCTGTATACATCAGTCATCTCTCGCCGCTATGGTAGAATATAGTCAGCTCATCCATTCAGAGAAGGTAAACAAGGCTATCTCATCTCTTCCCCATTGTGCAATGCTTCCAGAGTGCTTTCATCAACATATGGTTCTTGCTGGTCAGAAAATACAATGTTCTTGCTGCATTGCTCCCTGGTGCTGTACCGCTCCTCTAGACTGGGTTCAAATGGGTTTACTCCAGTCTGTAGCTGGTTGCTTGTAATTTCAAAGGTTCTGGGGTAAAACCATACTGTGGCCAAAACTGGGCTGCTCTTATCGTTATCCTCCTTACTCTGATACTGAACACAGACGGAGAAAGAAGTACAGCACAACATCAGAAATTTGGTGTGAGGCAATTATACCCCACAGTGCGTATACAAGGGGATTTGCCAAATATGCATTCCAACAGCCATAACAACAGCCAAGGAACTCTCAGAGAAGAACTATTCATAGAACCACAGAGAAATATAATTTTCAAAATGCTATTAAATAACATTATTTGGGGATATTTTCCTTAAAGTCAGTGAAGGAAAATGTAGGTCATCCTGGATTAAGAAATCACTCTTTTGAAGTTCTAATCCACTCTCTAGCACTACTCTCAACATAAATATAGTTTGGCCTGTATGAACACTATGATATGTTTCTAAATGATGAATGAATAATGAGAAATGATCCTGATCACCAAGAAAATAGTTTCAGCAAATCATATCAATTACTATAAGAGATTATTTCAGCTTTATACAACTCTGTAGGTTTCAGTGTGCTTTTGTAAGTCACCTTCTGCACAAAGACTGAGCCTAACAAATGATAATAAGAGTATCATACATTCACTCCATATGTATATAATATAATGAAATGGTATTCATTAATTTAAACGCTTCCCTCAGAAACATGGTAGAGTTTCTGGTGAGAGTATAAGAGAAAAGCTAGGGGTTTTCTCTTCTATATGACCAGTAGCTTTTGGCTAGGGCACTGAAATAAGCAGTAGAAGGCTCAGCTGATTTTGTTCTGCTGAGGAATTGCCCTAGGGAAGATGTAACTGGTAACAGAAGATGGAACAGCTTCAAGAAGAAGGTTGTGCGGTTTAGACTATTCTGTCTGCTCGAGCATTGCTCTGCAAGGTGGGACAATGCCAAAGCAGGGATGTTGACTGCCTGGCACAACGATGAAAATAATCTTGAGTGTGGCTTGCATGTCTCACTATGAAGTTTAGAAGGTCATGTTTCATCCCAGGGAAGATTGAGATCGTTTTGAAACCACAGGGTATTTTGCAGAAAAGGATAATTGTTTCCCATCTAGTTGGGATACATAATGTCCATCTATGTGGCGTCTTTGTAGATTACTATGAAGACGATTGTGTGTGCATGCATTTAGAACAGCCAAACTATTTAAGTGTTTCTTCTTCATTGCTAATTTAAGAGAGAATTGAGGCTTCTTTGGGATGCAGCTTCCAGTTAATTTTAGAACTCAGTTGATTCAAGCACCTTCTAACTTCAAGAAAAACAATCACTACAGCATAGAGATCCTATCAATCATAGCAAGGTTTGCATGCTTATTTAGCTAGCTTGTAATTAAAGGCAGCTAAGAATATCATGCATGAATGGCAAGTTTCTACTTTTTTTTATTTAGCTCATCTCCTTCAGAGAGAAGACACAAGTCCCATCAATCACACAGTTGGTAACTGAAGTCATTATCACTAAAATTAAGGCAATTATATACAAATGAATATTAATGAATCTTCCAGTCAAAATCCAGGTCAGTTTCCAAGAATTTTAATAAAAATATAGAGAACTCCTCTTTTCCATTTAATCTTTTGTCAAACAATCAGTACCAGAAAGGACACACCTTTTGTATTAGGCTAGCATCATGGATTGAGGTTTTAATGAAATTAATAACAGTATTTTTCCAGCGTAGCGCAAAGTGATGTGTTAATTAACATTGTTCTCACAAAAAGTGACACAATGTTACACTAACTTAACTTTGAAGTTGTCTTTTCCAGTTGCCATTAGCTCTACTATAAGAAAAAGGATTGTCAGTGCATTGTGTGTAATCTGATGAGTGAAATAAGACTGCATTGTTTTAAGATCTAAAAAAAATTGTATTTTCTGAACTCTTACAAATCGATGTCTATGTCCCCCACAGGAAAGACCATCAGACAGCTCGTCCCCTCTTGTCTAACTCAAATTATATTTACTTACAGCCAAGCTAAAGGTAAGGGGAAAGGGAATCAGTCAGAGTAGCTTGCTTTGAACTGTGCTTCACCCCATGTCCTTGGAAATGATCTCAATAGCTTTAAGGTAGGTTGTGGCAACTGTTAACTGCATGTGAATACACAGCACAATAATGGATGTAACTGCATCTCTGAATTATTTAAGGAGGTAGAAGGTAAAGCATTTCATATAGCTATGATCACACTCACAGGCAAATGGCTTTAGGAAAACTTCCCCATTGTATCTATCAGCCTTTAATTTTGAGAGTATGCTTAAAAGATATTTTAATTTTCATGTATTTATCTATTTGCTGTAACTGAAAGCATACTGGTGATAGTAGCAATGAAGGTGTGCATTTATACTCCATCCCTCATTAGCACAATTGAAAATGGAAGTAATGAATCGCCTGCCATTGAAATGCAACCACCTCTTATGTGAATGTTCAAACAAGAGGGGAAAAAAAAATAGCTTTTTTTTTTTATATATATCCTTTACAACATATTTATTCTTTTGCCTAACTCTATGGGCAGATGGAGTCACTGCTATACTGATGTACACTTGAGTAAGAAAGATCAGGTTCTAACTTTTTATTATTATAAGTATAGGGGGAAATTAGGTAGGCAGAATGTAATCACTCAAGTTGGTGTTCTGTTAAACACAGGAGTGAATAAAAGAATTGTTTAGCTTGTAAATCAACAGTCCTTTGCTATTCTGAAATTACCTTACACTCAGCCTTAGCAATAAACAGGAGTATATTGCAAGGAAACAACAATTGTATACCTACAGAGAACTCATGTTTCACATTTAATCTTCAAATTAGCAAAAATATCAAGAAAACCAATCTACCTTTATTTTGAAGTGTGCAAAATGGAGATGGATTTGAGAGTTAACATGTTTGGTTTGTTGGTTTGTTGTTTTTTTTTTTCCCCATGCTGGTTAAAGTAGAAGAGTTATCTATCTTGAGTCTAACATTACCATGTCTAAAACAATTTCCATTGATTAAATAAAATCCATGGGCTGGGAAAAAATGTATTGATTGTAAGTTTCTAAAGTCCCAAGAACAATTGAAGTGACCCATGTGTGTTTACACCCCGTGAAAACACTAACTGGGCAAACGCTTTCTTTCATTTAACCTTGTAACAAAATAAATTGTAGATAGATGTTTTGTTTTATAATAATTGATTGTCTTATTCAGTGAAAGAGGTGCTTTTCAGAAATAACAACTGTTCATGGTCACAAGTATTCCCAGCTCATATTTTTTTTCCCCTAATGGAAACAAAACTTCATCTTTAAAGAAAAGAATTCCTTATAAATATTGCATATGACTCAGTCCTGCTGAGGAACACTTTCAAGCAAATAAGACAGAAACAGATAAAAAAGCTGGAGGGATAGGTAAGCAGCAGTGGGAGGAAACAATAATTTCAGAGTAAGTCTGAGGTTCTTGTTTCACAAGTATTTATTTTGGCATCAACGTTTGCTTGTACATCCCCTGAGCCTCACTGATTATCACTGTCTCATCTCACTCCCTCAGACAAACCAGTGAGATCACTGTTTGGTGTCACACTGTGAACAACATCAGAGAAGCTAATTCAGGTTAAAAAACTCACAGCTTTATGTTGTTGTTTTTTGGGGGCTTTTGGTGCTGAGAGAAATGCCTGTAAATGTATGGCTTGTTTAAACTTGCCCTGGGATTTCTGTATTGCTTTATATCATAGCAAGCAAGATTTTAAATGTTAGTGTTTCAGTTAAGTAGTTTAATGGTCACTTCAGATCAAGGTAAATTAAAGATGTCCACGAAATATTTGTAGTCCCATGACAGTTTTCTCAGAGTCAACATCTTTTTCCAATCCTGATTCAGACTGAAAAAGTCCTGAAAATTCCAGCAAATCTCAATTAACTCAACAGAATTATTATTATTGTTAGTATTGCTATCATAAGAGGCTTCATTTTTGACTATACATGTATATTTAATTTTAGCTTTTTAAAATACTCAACCTATTGTACTACTAAGTAAAACTCAAAAATTAAATAAAAAAGGCTTCCACTTTGAAATCTCAGCAGGAAAAAAAAAGATAGGCAGCCCCAAAATCAGGGCTTTGAACTTTTTTTTTTTTTTTTTTTTTAAGAAGATAGTTGTTAAAACTGGCATTTACCTGTAAATTATTTTAGTTTTGATATGCTACTGTTTCAGCCACCTGTAACTCCTATGTTCTTGTATTTTATAAAACTGCTGTGGGCCTCTGACCACCGTTACTTTTGAGAGGTACGGTCACATCTAATGAAGTAGTTGGTTTGTGGTTAGTATGACAACAAAACAAGGCTTCCCTTATCAAGGAGCCTTGCATTTGCTGTGGGCAAAGGTCAGGGACACAGAGATTTACTGGTTACCAGTTGACATGTGGCTACTTGTAATTCTTTGATAATTTCCTTGTGTTTGCTTGCTGTGTCTCCTGGTGATCAGCTCGTATTTCCATAACAGCAGTATTGGTAACGACTATTGGGAGTGACATCCTGAACTACTGAATTCAGGTTCTGTTAAGGTCAATAGCTACATGGTATTATCCTTTCAGAAATGCCTTTGCTTGATCTTAAACTTTTTTGGTCTGCTACTATGTTTTTAGAATTATTTTTTTTCTGATACTGAGCCTGTATTTGTTCATATCTGATTTGCACCCCTTTTACTTAAATATTTCTTTTCTTAGGTGTTTCCTCCTTTCTCCATTTTTGAAACAAAGCACATCTTTTCTCAGACCACCTCAATAAGCTAGGCAAAATAAGTGCTTTTATTTTTCCTCATAAAGGAGCCCCTGTGCTCCCTCTAAAGTCCTATTGGACCATCAGTGCACAGTTCCATGCCTATTTGATCTTCCCTGTGCACGCACTCGTAAGTCTTTACAGATATGGTCTCAGCAGTGCCTTATGCAATCATATTACTCCCAGAAATACTTCCCCAGATGCAGCCTAAGAGATCATTTGATCTTTCCAAGGATACATGACATTAATGACCCAGAATCACTATATCCACCCAAGACCCTTTCTTCTCCTCTCATGCTTCTAACAGGTGAGTTCCCAAAGAGCAGCAGGGATTATTTTTCCTTTACACACCCAAAAGACATTAGACTATGTAATTTTACTCTTGTCCTGTTTCTACTACTGCATTTGTCATAGCTTCCTGATCCTTTTCGATGGTATTTTGAGTATCCAGCACATCTCCCCTACATTGTCTCTTGACTCTCTGACAGTCATAACTATTATTAATGTGCTTCTCCTTTTGTGCCAAATTCACAAATGTAAATAATTATAATTAAAAAAAATAAAATCTTGTCTGATCATTTTTATAATAATCACTAGAATACTTTATGGTAGGTTAATCTTTCTTTGTATTTTAGACCCCAGACCTAGCAGTGGTTGTACAGTGCCAAGCTTGCCAGTGCTGTACGTGGAAGCATACACATGTATATCCTTGCTGTTCTTCTTTTGCTGGAAGTTTCCCTTGATATTAGTCCTTTTGCTTTCTCCCCTTCCTTTCAACCTCACATCTCCTGCCCCTAACTGTTTTTGTTCCTTCAGTAATGATGAAGAGATGCTATAATGGGACGAAATTACTGCATGAACCACCTCTTGGGAGCCCATGATAGTGCTGATCCACAATATTATTTCCCAGCTATCACAGCAGAGGAAGGTATGAGGTGCCTATGTGAATTCTTTCTGTGTTTTCATTTAGCTGCAGTGTTCTCCTTTCTGGTTGCATTTCAGTGGTAGGCACAGAGCTCCCTCTACACATTTTGTCAATCAGATAAAACACTTTTGGATCCTGCTAGATGCTGCTAGATGAAAGGTACTAGGCAAACATAAGTCATTATCATTAACTGCTACAACTCTCAACTACAGCTAAGAACCAAGAAACTAAACCAAGCTGTTAGGGACCATCTTAGTATTGATAAAAGAAAATAGTTGACATTTGCTGCTGGCAGTTTTACTTAGAGATATGTGTCTGCTAGTCTGAGAAAGATATCATCAGCTGTGTGAAGTCTGAGAGATCTCAGAGGAAGCAGAAAGAAGAAAGGCCTGTAAAGGACTGAGGTATTTTTGATTCGTGCTTAGAAAGGGAGAGAGCTTCTGAAACACTAAAACAACTAATGGGACTTACTGGCAGACACTGGTAAAGGAACTGCAGGAAAATTTGATCTTCCCTGTTATGAGTCACGACCTTGAATGTTACAGCTTCTGCATGAGTAACAGCGTAGTTGTAAATAGAAGTACTTCAGATGGAATACCGGCATCGAATTCAGCACAGAAACAGGCGGATTTGGGAATGCTTGAGAAAAGATCTAATTTGTCCATGTTGTATCTCTTCTGAAAACACTGGACCTGAAACACAGGTGAACTTGGCTCTTATTCTCTAAAATACGCATCATCTACAATATGACATACATAAATGGAAGTTGTTAATGTGTTCCACTTGCAGAGGAGAAAATATATAATTAGATAAACATTTGGTGAGACAACACTAAATATTTGGTCTGTACCTGCATAACACAGCTTCCTACTCATGTTCTCTGTTTTCCTGATGTTCCACAAAACTACTAACAACTTTAATTGTTGGGGGGTTTAAAATCATTTCGCTTCAAAACATTCAGGACAGTTCCAAAGCAACCCAAGGAGCAGTTTTCAAAATGGGATGGGTGTGCCTTCAAATTCTGCCAACATATCGTCGTGCCACAGAGCTTTTCTGAGTTTTGGTCATCTGTCCCATGCAGGTTGTAATCTGCAGTCCTCAGTACAGTCCCTGAAATCTTCTGGATCAAAAATTACATGCCTTTCCAATACTCTTCCAGTTTGAATGCCAAAGATGCCCTAGGAATTGAAGAAAGGAGGAGGATCTAGCCTCAGTCATGCTTTCAAATATTGCCTGTTCCAGAAGAATTGAAGTATACACTCCCATGTACAATAACTCTTTTTTTGTTGTTTTTTGGGGGGGCTGTTTATGTCTGTTCAGGACAAAGCTTTGTATCTCTGTACAGGTGCAGTAAATGACCTTCCGGAAGCCACATTTCCATTTCCCACATGAAAAACTTCAGATGTAAGATTAGATTAGGTTTTACCTGGGCTGGTTCTGCTCAGCCTAGATTCCCAATTTTAAGATAACTAAAATGGACTGAACTGCAGCCCAAGACATCAGTAATAAAATCAGCTGCTCCTCCCAGTTATGTGTCATCAGCAAACTTGCTGAGGGTACACTCTGCCCCATCATGACCCTTGGTGAAGCCATGCTGACTACTTCTGATGGGTTTCTAGTCCTTAATGTGCCTGTAAACTGCTTCCAGAATTAGCTGCTTCGTCACCTTCCCAGACATTGAAGTGAAGCTGACTGGCCTTTAGTTCCCTGGGTGCTCCTTTTTGCCATTCTTGAAGACAGGAGTAACATTTGCTTTCCTCCAGTCTTTGGGCACTTCTCCCAGTCACCATGATAGATCAAAGATTGTGGAGAGCAGCCTTGCAATGACATTTGCCAGCTCCCTCAGCACCCATAGGTGCATCCCATCAGGGGCCATGGACTTGCAGATCTCCAGTTTGCTTGAGTACTCCCTGACCTGATCCTCTCCCAGCAAGGATGCATCTTCCTTGCTCCAGCTGTTCCTCTGGTCTCTGGGACCTGGGATTCCCGAAGGCCAGTCTTGCTAGTAAAGACTGAGGCAAAGATGGCATTCAGTACCTCAGCCTTTACCATGTCCTGTGTAATGAGGTCCCCGTCTCATTAAGCAATGGCCCCACATTTTCCTTAGCCTTCCTGTTGTCACCTATGTACTCACAGAAGCCCTTCTTGTTGCCTTTGCCATCCCTGGCCAGATTTAGCTCGTTTTAGGCTTTAGCTTTCCTAACTTCATCTCTGGATGCTTGGATAATGTTTCTGTATTCTTCCCAGGTTACCCATCCTTGCTTCTACCCTCTGTGTCCTTCCTTTTTGTGTTTGGCCACTCAAACGAGTAAAGACAAACATAATGGTTTTCAGATTTAAAAAGATAATAATATGTAAATCATGGGATGTTCAAAATACTGAAAAAATATAGAGCTCTCATCTCCTTTTCAGTAAAATGCACAACTAAAGACAATGGGAAGAATTTGGGTACACCACTATTGACTCCTCAGCCTTTGCTAAAAATCCACCTTTTCTGTAAAAAAAGTCATAGAATCATAGAATAGTTTAGGTTGGAAGGGACCATAAAAATCATCTAGTTCTAACCCCCCTGCCATGGGCAGGGACACCTCCCACTAGAATAGGTTGCTCAAAGCCCCATCCAACCGGGCGTTGGACACTTCCAGGGATGGGTTATTCACAACTTCTCTGGGCAACCTGGTCCAGTGTCTCACCACCCTCATAGTGAAAAATTTCTTCCTAATATCTAATCAAAACCTCCCTTCTTCCAGTTTTAAGGCATTACCCCTCATCCTATCACTACATGCTCTTATAGAAAGTCCCTCTCCAGCCTTCTTGTAGGTGCCCTTCAGATACTGGAAAGCTGCTATAAGGTCTCCCCAAAGTCTTCTCTTCTCCAGGCTGAACACCCCTAGCTCTCTCAGCCTGTCCTCACAGGAGAGGCGCTCTAACCCTCTGATGTATGGTAACGCAGATGTAACACTCATGAAAAGAGCTCTGCATAGGGACATAAGGAACTAACTACTGTCTATTGCTTTGAAGAAAAATTACACTACAACAGTATCTCATTACAACACCTTTGCAGGGATCTGGGGGTTTGCTCAAGAGCAAAATGGATATTTATGTTCATTGTGCTTTAAAAATCATATTTTAAAAGACTCTTAATGAAAGACAGTCTGTGACCTTTTAGCTGTTTCACTGCTATTGTGGGAACGACTTTTTCATTTCATTGTAATAATTATATTTGCAACTTCTACTTTTTCTTTTTTTTAATTGACAGTAAGTATGATTAGGAATACAATAGCACCACCTGAGGCACAGTAGCTGCCTAGATGGCTTGTCAGTTCATAAATACAGGGTCAAATTTAGCCTTTCTATGAGTGAGCATACTTTAATTATCTGTTATTTATTGCAAGTTAATTTCTGACAATATGTTCCATACTAAGAAGAAAAAAAATAAATCAATCCCACAAAGGATTCGCAAGCCATGAAGCTATTTTTGCAATTCTAATTTATGTTCTGTTTAAAGTATGCACCTGATTAATTTAATCCTTTCAAAATTACAGGTGAAGAAGGCTAAAAGTCTGTTCTTACATTCATATGTAGGTATCTCAATGGAAAATACCCTGGATTTCAAGTGCATTGAAGACCCAGGTTAGTTTTCTGAAAACAGTAAAGGTGCTACGTGCCAGTGTACTGCCAAAATGGCTAGTAAGAAAGAGACTTATCACAGGAGTAGGTTTGATGGTGAGAGTTGTCTGACCGTGAGTGTGGCACCGAAGTGTTAAGTCAGAGTACAAATGCAATTTAGCTAAGTGGGTCAGATTCATTACAGTTGTAATATCAGGGTGTGCTGCTAGAACACCACTCTTTCAGGTTCAGCTGGGTAAACTTAGCTAAAGAGCTGACTGAGTACATAATGTAAAAATGCACAGAACTGCTGAGGTCAAATGGGAGATCAGCCTGTTTTGGCTGCTGTACTTTCTGTCTTAAATGAGCATCCTGTTGTTGTTTTGCTGACTACCTCTTGGGTATAGGTTTTGGTACTTAATAGGGACATAAAGAACAAGCATGGTATGCCAAGACCTGAGGGCTTGTGTGACCCAGTAAAGATTTTTTACCATTCATGTTAACAGGGAAAATAGAGTACTGCATGTAAAAAGAATCCAATATAAGAGACATCCTAAATATACAGAATAATTCCCATTTTAGAGATAGGAAAATGAAGTTTGTGCCTAAGTTCCTTGTGAAAATCAATGATGGAGTAGGTTGTAGACCTAAAAATGTACGCTGCAGCTAAGTATTTGCGTTAGAATTCAAATTGTTGTGCAATTTGTTGAGAGTAGTGCTATTTGTAAATAGGTATGAAACAATGATTAATTTGCACTTTTTTTTTCAGGTTTCAGACATTAGGTCAGTTTGGTCTGTAGGGTTTTTTTTAACTTTTCCTTTGTTTACTGTTATTCTTTGGATTCCTCCTTGATAGCCATCCACCAAATGTTATTTCCTGTTAAACTGAACCATATTCTTAAACAACCAGATCCTACCAGTTCACTAAATGAGAGGAACGACTAATTTTCAAAAATCAGATCCCCTGTAATTTTGCTTCCTATGAGCAGCATAGAACCATGAACTCTGAAACATTATTCAAGGTATCACAGGCAATTCTCGAGTTAAAACATTGCTCTAATGAAACATTTTTTATTGAATGTTCTCCTACAGATTCATTAATCTGATTTTTATTTTCTATATGAGTGCAAAACAGTCAGATATTATTTCATCATGTCTGCATTTTATCTTCCTTTCTTTCTTTCTTTCTTCCTTTCTTTCTTTCTTTCTTCCTTCCTTCCTTTCTTTTCTTTTCCTTTCTTTTCTTTCTTTTCTTTCCTTTCTTCTCTTCTTTTCTTTCTTCTTTTTTTTCCCTTTCTTTCTTTCCCCAACCTGGTTTGCTTAAACAAACTTTCCTAAAGTAAACAGAAAATTGTAAAGGGAAAAGCTTAGGATGAGAAGACGTACTTATATCTATGAGACAGGTTATATATGGAGATATATATGAGACAGCATAGGTTAAATGGGAATACTACACTGAGTGCTTATAAGTATAATGTCTGTGACAACAATATTTATTTTGTATTCTCTTCTGTATCCTCATTCTCACTTCTGTTAAATCACAGTAGCAGACAACTTTGCAATGTTACTGATATTGGTGATAGTAATATCTTAAGCACTCAGCAGAGCACAGAACATCTCTGTAGTCTGTATAAATCTTTGGTGCACCTATATCTTGCATAATATGTACTGGTCTAGTACACCTATCTGAAATAAGATATAATAGAAAAAGTGAAGAGAAGTGAAAGAAAGATGATCAGAAATATGTAACAGCTTTCATAAAAGGAGACAGTTAATAGACTAGAACTAAGTTTGCTACCAATATGAAGAAGACATTAATCACAGTGACGTGCTGTGTAACAATAAGAACAATTATTCACTGCTTGACACAATACAAGAACTAAGGACGACCCCACGTATTATTAGGCAGAAAGTTTAAAGCAAATAAAAGTAAGTGCTTTTCACACAGTGCATTATTCAGCTGTGGAATTTGTTGCCATAGATCGCTTTAGGAACAAAAGTATAAATGAGTTCTAAAAGGTCAGACAGTTTCACTGGGAATAGATCCGGTGGTCCTGGTAGAATATGGTTCAGATATAATCTCTGTCCCAAATAACTGAATACCAGAAGCTGGTAGGCAGTATGTGAAGAGAAGGATTTATCTTAAATTTATGTGGTTCTTTTTTATTGTTCAATCAGCCTCTGTTATTGAGCCATTCTCAAAGATGGAAAAGTGGGCTAGATAGATATTTGTTCTAAGTCAGAAAGTTTCATTTTGTATTCTCCGTTATTTTGCCACTAAAATAGATATTATCATTCCAAACTATCTTGTTTTATTAGGGAAATACATACCTAGTTGAATGACAGCTACCTAAACTGAAGTTTGGTAAATTAGAGATGACACTGTTGATAACATCAAATGTTTAGAAGAAGTAGTCCAATTGATGGACACCTTCCATCAGTAGAAATCTCCCCTTCTGCCAAACCTTTAGGCTAGCAGAGAATATGAAGTAAGAAGCAGAAGGGGGAAAGATACTGTAGATAAATAGGTTAGACTAGTTTAGATAAGGATTGGCTGGGAGTTAGTGTTATCCCTTAGTTAGATGTTAGAGATGAAGCAGGCAGGGACTGAATTAAAGACAGAAGAGGAAGATAGATAGGCACTGTGTGGGAATCTAAGTTCAGTCAGGCTGAGGAGTTCATGTAGAATGTACAAGATTAAAGCACTATCTGGAAAAGCCAGAGACCAGTTCAGATAGAAACCCTCAGTGTTTGTACTCAAGCTATAGAAATCTGGTCATTGAAGGAATGATGCTAAAGGGTCATGTTTGAGGAGCCTTGTTTGAGGATTATATTAATAATACCAGCTCAGTGTCAAGGTTATACAATAATTATGGGAACATTTTTGAACAAGTTCTCTCCAGGACAGGTTACTCTTGTGACTCTTGTCAACACATTAGCTACCAGTTGCCTTCAGAGGTAAGACTGTTTATTGAATATAACTATTTCACAGGCTCCGAGGTGCTGAGGAATTTATTCAGGAATGTGTCTGCTCATGACAGAAACCATATTTTTTAATGACTTTTTTCTGGTCTTGAGGTTACCTGGTTAATGTGGTTTCTCTTGGTCCCCAAAACAGAGGTCCCTGACCCATCATGAACTCTGAACTATGGCTGGAAACATCTGTGAAACTGCTAAATATCCCAGGCTAAAGTGTCGTAACAGGTATCCCAGGCTGTGTCATAACAGCTGTTACAAGAATTCAGCAATATGAATAGTCAAAATGCCATGCCACTGTTTCATTCTCTAGTATATGTACAGTGAAGTAATTTTTTGTTCAGATTTCTACATCTGCTGCTAGTTCTGTTCTTCACAGACAGCTGATGGAAAGACCTAGGACAGGAGGAAATATAAAAGGAGTGAAGGAATTTGTTTCTTTCTGTTTCTTGCCTTCTGTTGCCCATGAAGATGGGGGCAGATGAACTGGGATACTGCTTGGGGTAAAATGACTACGCAGAGGTGTTTGAATGTGTGCTACACAACAAAACTGTCAATGTAGTCCTCAAACAAGGCCTGGTTGGCTGTATAGAGGTGCCTTATAATATATGAGATGCTCTAGATCGCTGGTCTCCCAAATGGTTTGTGCAAGACAATCCATTGAGGGGTGGGAAGAAAATATACTGTTTGAAAAACAGGGTATTTTCAGTTGTGTTTATTTCATTTTTATCTCACCCTTTTCTTATTTCTATTTTCACGCATGTTTTGTAACTTATATAACATATTAATAAAGTAGTAAAAGCATATATTTTAATAATAAATAAATATACGTATCTGGGGGCATGTGCTCAAAAATTTTTTACTAATAGGGGTACACATTAAAAAGAAGTTTGGACACCACTGCCCTAGAATATCTAAGTTATCTGCAAAGGGATGACAGATATGATGGTGACTTCCAGGAAAACCATACCCAATAGCAGAGGTAGTAGGAAGCCTAAAATGTTGCTTAGGGGATTGTGTAGGTTTCTGGTGCTATTTGAGACAGCCAAGGGTGCTTAAAGAATCTGTATCAGAACATCAAGTTTGAGGTTTAATTTCAAAAGTGGAGCTTATTTGCACTTAGAGGGACTGGTCATCTGACAATAGAACTGAAACCATAGTTTATTTGATTTGTTTGAGGAACCATTCAGACACACTTTGGCCAACTAACATAGGAAAGATCAAGGCACCACATGTCTGATGGGTGAGTATGCAAACAAAACCCGCGGTGATGCATTATGTGGTTAACCAGACAACCACATGTCTTCTAGAAGGGGAAGACATCTCAATAACAGCACCTGGTAAGAAAAATGCAAAGTAATCTAGCACTTGATGGCTGTCAGGAAATTAGGAAATAGGCTTCAGTTCCAAATAACTATTTGTATGTTTTGTAAAAGTCTGGGTGACGACAAACCTTCTATTGTTATTCGCTGGGTGTCATCTTGACCAAGGGGGGAATAAACAAATCTTAATTTATATGAAACTCTGTGTGTATATCTGCCTCTTTTTAAGCTGTTCTCTGAACTGAGTCCATCATGGTGTATTTCAATCCAACTAATGAAATAGGAAGTTAGGAGGAGGATTGTGACACAGAATCAAATGAAGTTAAACTCTGAGTAAAGAAAGAAAAGCTACCAGATGTCACCCTACACCTAGACACTACAGGGTGTCCCTTAACTACTTTTTAAATGTACTCCGTTGTGTCAGTGTGTTGTACACCATATGGTAAGTATTACTTCACATCTTTTGTTTTGCATCAACACTTTAATGTTATTTTAATCTATTTTTCTGGTGGATGAATAAACTTATTATTTTTTCTGAAGGGTTCATTATGTTTAGAGTCTAGAGTTTATTTTATTTTATAAAATTTAGTTTAGAGCTTGATTCAAATACCAGTGAAATCAATGTGTTTCCACAATATTTTATAGAAGGTAGCAGATAAAGTCCTAGAAAATTGACTTTGTATGTTTTCCACTGAAACTGGTTTACCATAGGCTGTGCTACATGAAAATTTCCCAAGATGCATCTTTGCTCTAAGACTAAGAGGTAGAAGCATATTTAAATTTCATATCTACTCAGACATCCTGGAAAATGGAATTATTTTCAAATTAAAGTTCCTTTAAATTCTGAGCTGAGTTAAGTTTTGCATCCAGAGTGACCATTTGGTCCTGGAAAATGGAATTATTTTCATATTAAAGTTCCTTTAAATTCTGAGCTAAGTTTTGCATCCAGAGTGACCATTTGCTTCCAAAAAGTATCTTTAGAAAATTGGTAATGAAAAATGGCATTTGCTTACTCAATAGATCATGGTATTATAGACTCATTACATTATTTATTTACTGAAATAATGAGACCATCTGGTCCAGATCTCTACCCAGGCAAGATTATTTCCATCCAAATATTTTTTCCAGCCTAGGCTTAAAATGTCCCAAGAGAAAATCTTCCTTTAGAATGTTCTACAGCATCACACATTGATAGAAAAAAACATTTTCAGATGTTCAGTTTCAATTTTGCCACTTTCATTTTCATACTACTAGTTAAATCTCTATCTTCACTAAAAATAATTTTAAGAGGTATTTACAATTGACCCATTTCTAACATTTTGTATAATTTCTTCATTCTCAATTTTCGCCCTCTGTCAGCGAACCAGCAATTTTCTGTTTTTCCCTTATTCCCTGTCAATCTACTAATTTGTTCAGATCTGAATGTATATTTTGCAATGTAGTTTCTTTCTGAATAAAATGTAAATGTTCATTTACTTTTCCTCTAGTGTATTGCACTGCATGCTTATAGATGCACACCCAAAATGGAAAAAAAAAAAAGAAAAGTTTCTCTATCAAATGGAATTTTTATAGTAGCAGGCTGTCATTCCTGAAAGTATTTTGAGGTCACAGTAGACAAATTTTTATTTTACAGAGTTAAAATGCTGTGGCAAGAAGATTCATTGGATCTAGTTATCAGGAGAAGAGTAAATAAGGAAATTATTATATTTTCTACTCATGTGTGGCATTGCTGAAACAGAAACTTTAATATTAGATACAGGTCTGGTGATAGTATTCTTTTAAAATAACATGAAGTTGGCAAAAGCATGAGAAAAAAAGTCACAAAAGTGTTTCAAAGACTGAGAAAAATCCATTAAAATCAGAGTTTTTAAGCTCTCCATCTGTTATTTCATCAAAAGACGATCACTGTGACCTGATATCCCCACAAAGAGAAAACATTGGCTTCCTTAATCAGAGAAAAGCATGATGAACATCAGTGAATGAACATCAAATTGAAATTTTCAATTTAGAGTTTAAGTTCATGTTTTTAACTTAGTGCGAATCAAAGAAAAATGCAATGGGACAACTGGATTTTATATCTTTCAAAGTCTTCATATGAGGAATGCCACTCTTCTGGCACTGACAGACCCTGTGCAGGAATAGCTGGATTAAAACCTGTGCTGTAGAGGTGGATAGCCTTGGTATTGCAAACACCTACTGCTTTTGATTGCTGGCCTGTAGCTTTTTTAGCCTCAGGGTTTTCAAAGAGTAGTGTTGACCCAACAGAGATATAGTTGGCATTAGCAATAGGGCTGAATTTGAGCACAGAAGGAGGAAAACATTCATCCTTTTGTGTTTGTTTGAGTACAAATGATAACAAAGCTGACACAGCAAGGTCATGAGTGCTTTTTTGGTTGGTGCAACTACACAGAGGTCCCTTTCATGCATCTTCTCTGTTATTGAAACCCAAATTAGCTAGAGACAGGTCAGGTAGGACTTTCCATCACCTCTCTGTCTGCAGTCTAGACACATCTTCTGCTTCAGTGGTGACAGCCATGGTAGAGGGCTGGATCCAGAATTCCCACATGCTGCTAATTATATCTGTGAAAGTGGTTGCAGCTTTGTTAATTGTAAGGTTGGCTGAAAATGAAGGGACTGTCAATTGCTTGTTTATTTTGAGAGT
The DNA here is from genome assembly GCF_000708025.1 of Charadrius vociferus. Classification (NCBI taxonomy): domain Eukaryota; kingdom Metazoa; phylum Chordata; class Aves; order Charadriiformes; family Charadriidae; genus Charadrius; species Charadrius vociferus. The sequence continues at coordinate 2,725,902 of NW_009648369.1, forward strand.
AAGAAAACAAGATTACATGAATACTAACTACAGGATAATAGGGAAAAGAAGGCTGTTGGGCTCACACAAGATCAGAAGCAGTGGAGTCTGAAGGTTATTTATCTGCTCATGGCGCTCAGACTCTGGAACTGGACTGTGGGCTGCAGGGTTTCTGTAAGAAAGCTAACTCTTAACTTAGCCATTATTTGAAATATCACACTTTATGACAGTTCTTAATCAATTTGCTGTGTTATGCAACAGAGACTAGTTAACTTTTAGCTTTGGGTTTGTTCATTATGAAATGATGGTTTTACGAGACAGGAAAGAATTGAATTGACTTCAGATGAGATAGGAAGAAACTGAGGGATTTTTGTTTTAGTCCTCTGTCTATCTCTTTCATCCATAGTTGTCCTTGTATGAATCATAGTCACATATTCAGGATCTGTCTAACAGGTCAATTTCTTTTCTCTAAATTAGGCTGTATTATAAGGAAGCACCATATATCTCTGCCACTCCTGCTGTAAAGTCTAATCTTCTGCCTCCAGATGCACGTCATCCCTGCTCTTTTGCTTGAAAAATACTTTGCACTAAATATCTCTTTCAAAATGACAAATTATTTTTAATTTGTCCTACTATTGTTGTGAATTGCCACAGGGAACATATGGCACAACTGCTGCTGCCATCTGTAGGATGCCCCGAGGAGTTCAATGGTGCATTCGAAAGGGTCCACTCTGGACTGCAGGGAATTCAAATAGACTTTTTTTTCATCACTGGGTGAACTAAACTCCCTAGACAAAATAATTCATGAACTATGTGAAAGTTAAATGCATTTCTGATATGTTCAAAGCAAGGAAAAATTAACATCTTTCTAGATAGTCAGAATCCACAAGGTGACAGGATGAAAAAATTCAACAGAAATAGGTATTCCTGTTTTCACACCCACTCCCAACCCCTTCCTGCCTTAAGAACTGGTAGCCGAATCTGTGATGCTGATTTATTTGCCTCTGCCTCTATAAACCTGAAATATTTCATTGAATGTAGGGGATTTACATCTGAATATAGTTAACAAAATATTTAAAGTTAGAAGAAACCGTGAAGAGAAAACAAATTCAAATGTGTGCTGTACATAATTTAGTAAAAACAGGCAACCATACATTGCATGTTAAAAATGTACATAGGTAATTTTTCCTTTTCAGAGAGTAAAGAAAATAAATGGCTTTTAGCAATAACATTAATTTTGCAAGAAAAGATTCAAGTTTTTCTTTTTTAAAAATAAATGAAGACTCCTCAAAAGCTTATATGCCCCCACCTTATTGATAAGGAAATTAATGTCAAAATTCCAGGGTCTGCTAGATTGCAGACAAGTATTTCAAGTATCCTATTAATCACTAAATCATATTTTGACAAGATTTCTGTTATGGTTTTTAGAAATCTTTGCCACTAGAAAGTTTCACCAAAAAAAAAGCTGTTTCCCTAAAAAATTGTTTCTGATGAAAATTTGTAACCTGAATAAGTTTCAAGTGAGATGGGGGATATAACTCCAATTCCTGCTTTTTAGTATTTTATCTACAACCCAACGTATATCGTGCTTCAACTGTTCCACTTGCTTCCAGTCATAAATACATTCTGCTTATTTTTGTGTCACTAATACTTTATTCTGCTTTATAAACCACCGTAAGTTTTTTATCAAGGTTGTTGGTGTGGTTTGTTTTTGAATAGTCTGAAGTATTTAGGAAAATATCTTCATGATTTTTGGAGAACAAACAAAAAAATCCATTAACCTTCAAAATAATTGATGTGTTTTCCAGGTTACTGATTTATTAAGACACTTTGTGCACCTGTTCCAATCATTAGTGATATATTGTTCCACAGTAAGCACTCATTCCATCTTAGTTAAATAATTTTATTTGGTTGGATTGATTATTATTTGCAAAAGCTTGCTAAATTAGGAATTGTTACTTTTTTACTGTGGTGTTTTGTTTTTGTTTTTTTTTTAAATATCAAAGTTAAAACAATAATTTGTCTGTAGATATTGAACAAAACAGTTTTCGTATGCAAACATCTGCACTGAAGGTCTTCAGTGTAATATCAAAGATCATGAGTTAATGTGGAAAACATCAGCCCAGAAATTCCATCTAGTCATAAGCAGTTCCCCCAAAATTCATATATCACACTTCTATGGGCTTGCATACTGAAGTCATACTCTTAAATGACCAAAAATTTAGGACTCTTGAATGACACCACAAGACAGATTTTAAGATAAAGTTTTCTGGAAACTGGCAACCATTATATCTGTACAATTCTTTAACATACCCACTGAAATCAGTGACTTTCCTAATTATCTAGAAGGATGGACCATATGCAGATTTCCTTTTAACATGGTGGTAGCCACACTTGGAAGTTTATAGCAGGAAATTGGTTTACTGTATTGTAGCTGTCAGCATCTGGGAGTGGTGTTCAGATTATGTTTCCCAACTCTTGGCACTCTCCTGGTACATAAAGAGGCACTCCATTTCAGTCTGTCATATTTGTCAATCTGACAAGGAAACAAGTCTGTCAGAATACTCTAAAATCACTGATACCAGCCAAGATTTAAAAGAAGCATCTTTAATCTATCAAATCAAGATGAAATTGTGGTTTGCAAAAGGAGATGAAAACTCAATTATAGATTATACTTACCAGTTGCCTTAATCCTTACCTTCTCAAGTGCTGAACGGCTTTTGGAAATTGTCTTGAGTTCATGTTTCTTGTTTGTTCAAGATGTCTTTAGAAGCATACTCCTTTCCCAACTCGAGCCTGAATGATCCCACTTTGAATGTACCTGTCCATCATAAGAAATGGATCCTGTTTGCTCTGCCTGTGAAACAAGAGCATGGGAGAATCACTACCTACATCTACTTACTCATTCTTTCTTCATTTGTGAAGCTATTGAATGAGTTTACACCCCTGGCTTTGGACTCTCTGCTGTCTTCTCTCTCCTCCCACCCCCCTGTCCACCCTACATCCAGCAGCCTTCAGATCATAACAAATATTAAGGTATTGTGATATCACCCTCCTGGGGTTGTAAGACTGTCCCACTCTCTTTCTTTAAAGCACATATGTCAAAGAAAAACAGGTCTCTCTACATGAAAACCATGATCATGTAAATATTGTTGTGTTTGAACACGAAATACATAATTTCTGATGTTGATTTTTATTTATTTATTTATTTGAATAAACAGATAACTAATGGTGAGATTTAAGAAGACAGTTTAAAAAGAAACATCCAGCACTTTTCCCACTGTGTCCTTCAAGGATGAGTCTTTGTCTTGTTTTCAGACCAATGACTTTCAGTGGTTCTAAAGATGCACAAATTCTATGCCACCATCTCTGGTTTTGACGGCTTATTCGTGGGTCTGTTCTTACCAAATGCTAGCTCCCTGCTCCTGCTGTTCCCTACATGGCCCTCCCTGCCTGTTGGGTCGCTGCCTGCCCAGTCCACCCTCAGCTCTCTCTGAGCTTTTCTCAGTCCTCTTCTTTCTGCAAAGTCCCACCCAAGCCACAGTTCAGTAGGCAGGACTGCCTTAACACTGTTTTTCACAAAACTGATATACCCATATAGTAAATTAAGAACAAGCAGCAGAAGGATACATACCTTTTTCTACTGCCACATGTGATGAGAAATTTTAAACCCATGCTTTTCTTCTGAGATTTATCAAGCTTATTTTACCGTGTTTGCAGAGTTCATTTATGACACTTAGCATCCACTCTTTCTTACTCCAAAAGAGGTTATTGTCCACATAATCTGTGCTTTCTCACAGCTTGAGCGATTCTGCCTCACAATCTTTGTGGGAATTAAAAATACCTGGTCTGTGAATCCCAAACAGCCTGAAGCAAGTAATAGCATCTCTAGGCATGTTCAATGGCTGAGCTTCATGCAGCTAACTGTTTTTTTGTGATGAAAAGATCAATGCCTTTTGGATGTGAGGTGTAAGCTTGATATACAGTACATGTCTCCTGGACTAAAAGATCATCAAAGTCATCAGCATCCTAGCAGACACATGAAGAGATTTTGGATCTCTTCTTTTGACATATGTGCCTAATTTCTGTTTAAGTTGCATTTTAAGCTCCTAATGTGCTCTTTTGTATCTCATCTTAAGTCCTATACTAAAATTGACAGAAGAAATCTGTAGCTAATTTGGGAAGTACATAACAAGCCTTCTGAATCTCAGTCCGGGGTCTTTTGCCTTTTCCCCTCTTGAAAGTCAAAAATATCCAAAGAAAGGTTTACAGAAACTTTTTAAAGCAGCCACACAGCTCCAATGTCTTTGTGCACTTATTTTGCTTCTGCCTTCTCCTCTTTGCTGTGGTTATTGTACAAGTCCCTAATACTCCACTGGCAGGCGTCTGCTTCCAATTTCAAGAAGGTAAACTCTTCAATCTCTCGTGCCCGAAGGCAAAAATGAAAATCACTGAACAGCTTATCCAAGAACTACTTTTTGCTGAGACAGCTCTCCTTGTTGTCTGTTCCAAGTAGGAACTCAGGAACTGGTATTGTAATCCATTTAATATAACAAAGAACTTTGGTTTTCTTGTCAGCAGGGAAAAAAAAAAAGGGTTTTTTTTTTTTTGCAAATCACCATCTGCATTCATTTCCTTTGCCAAAAATCTTCATCTATGATCAAAAGCCAAGAGTATTGTTATATCTTTACTTCCAAAGCAAAGTTTTTATATGTTAGGTAGTACACAAGAGGGTATTGTAGATATCCCCTGAATTAGTACCCTACTCAGTGTAATTGCTAAATTTATGAATGCACATGTAAAGTTCAAAATACAGGGTTATCTAAGGCAAAATATGATTCTATCGTTCTATGAAAATATTCTCAGTTAAAGGGGTGATGACATTTCAGGGCATTCTCTAAGACAAATTCTCTCTTATAACCAGTTTCAGTCTTAAATTTTTTTGTTTGGGAAAGAATCTTCAAGCTTTTCAGGCAGTTTGGAGGGCCTGCATATATTGGTCAAAGCCCTTAATTTATTCAGCAGTATTCTATCTTCTACAGAAAGGTTTTCTTGAAGCAGAAACCATCTATTTTGTTAGCGTAATCTGTATGCTTGATATTGTAGTATCTACCTCATAACCCCCTCAAAAGAAGAGTAGCAATAAAGAAGAAAAAATGGGTTTAGGTTGGAGTGCTCTCTGTCCACATATATACTGAGAACAGGGAAAAAAAGAATCAACTACAAGGGCCCAGAGATGTCCAGACTTCATCCATGACAGTTCATGTTTCTGAGTCTCTAAAGGAAATTTTCACCTTGGGTGCTTTGCCTGGTGGATTGAACACACCTCCAAGAACTGAATCAATCAGAGTATAGATGAATGAGGAAATTATAAATATAGGCACTAAGTATCAGCTGAAGGACTCAGCAGCTTTCCTGAGGTGAGACTAAAATATTTGTTTCCTGTCCCAGTGTTGGTGCCATTTTGGGCACAAACTCCCACGTTGCTGCTTTCACCTAAATCTGAGGATTAGTCGGCTATTAACTCAAAACCTGCTCTGCTGCTCGCTGTGAAAGCTCCTCTCTGTTTGCTCACTGACAGGGTTGTGAAGTGTTTATAAAAGGACTGAGAAACTGCCATTCTCCTCAAGCTCTGCCAGCTCCAGGAGATGCACACTGCATATCGTGGTTATCCTTCAGAGACTGAGAAACCCTCTCTGAAAGAAGATCAGAGATGAGGGAGCTACATAAGTGCGGGAAAGTATAGCAAGTTGAAAAACGTCCAAAAGTTGTACTCGAGGAGGTTTAGCAGCAAGACAAGGGGAAGACTACGTACGTATCTCTTTTGTTTGCAAGTTAATACTAATATTCAATATATAAACCCAAAGTTTATCCAGGTTTATATTTTTGTGTTCAGTAAACAACCCATTTTTCTAAGAGAGCAGTTGACAATTGATAGGGGCATCATTCTACCTAAGTTTCAGACATTGCTACTGATTTATATACAGGTATGGACCCTCCTTTGGCTATGCGTGTGCATGCCCACATGCACGCACATGTGTTTCAGCTTTAGCTGCATATGATGCTTTCTGAGAAGTCCTCAGCAGAGAGAGCTCCAGGCAATACCTCAGGGAAAAAAGGAGAGTAACATGACAGTTGCTTGAGCCTCAGCATCTATGCATATGCTCCTATGCTAGCAGCTACCCCAAATTCCTGTTGGTCTCTACAGATGATGTAACAGAAATAATATTGCTATGACAAGTGTCATCTGGAGGTGTCAATGCTTCATCTCAAATGTAACCGTGTGTTTTAGCTTGGAAAGGCTATTACTGCCGTTCACACTTGTTTGTATGTTGGAAGTTTCTCTTACAAAGAAATGTGACTTGAAATGTAGGGGAGAAAGATGATGCTTCTTTCTAGGAAAGCAAAGTTGAGTGTCTCAGACTGAAAAATATTTCTTCACTTCCATCGAGACAACCAGGTCCTTGGCTATCACCTTGGCTAGCAGAATAGGAACCAAAAGGGAGACACACAGAATGACATGCGTGAGTTGTTCTGGTTATTCAACTTGGACATGAACAGTAATCTCATTGTAGGTGTTTTGGGAAAGCAAAGTGCTAGAAGCAGACATAGTATTTTTTCTCCTTCCTATATCACAATTGGTTTTTCTGCTGTGACACTAATCAGAGAGTTTGTATCAGGACCTGCAGGAAAAATAGCCAAGATGCTGTCTACACAGCTGAAGAGAAGAAAGGAGCATAGCATGTAAGACCAGATAAATGTTACTGTGACAGTGGGCAGAGCAGAGGTTACTCAGGAGTTCTAAGAGGAGTTCTGGGAACTATAGCAGAGTTATTAGGATCAGCTGAGAGAAAACTGAATTAAATGGTTGGCTTGAATTGAACAGGGCTGAGAGGATTATTATTATTATTTTAATTGAAGACACCTGATAAATTTCTCCAGGCTGGAGAGGTGTCATATATCATAGTGCCAAAGTCCATTTGTATCCACATTTTATTCTTCGTAGATGGTAGCATCTCTCATTTGAAACACCATATGTATAAGTCACATTTACATGATATATTCTGCGTGGTGCCCAGAGGGAATATAGAGTCCCTGAGAAGCATTTGGGTGTTCAGTTCATTCCCTCAACGTACAGATGGAGTGGAGGCCATGCCATAACTGCATGTGGATTGAGGTTTCATAGGCATCACTGGCTGAGGTGAGGAAGGGGGAATTCATTGATATGCCAGTTTCATATCACTGAGTAAGACTTCTATTAACTCCAGCTGGAAAAGTGTCAGGCCACAAGACTGACAATCTGCCAATCTTCATTTTGCACCAAGAAGGGATTTACTTTCAAATGTGACATTTTTAGGTGCCACCAGATGTCACTATCGGTAGTTTTAGGTTTTCACTTGGATTAAAGAAGGTTATTTTCTTTGGAGAAGTGCTCTTTGCTAGCAGTGATGCAGTTCACATTAGAAACCCAGTGCAATCACTAGAAGAGACTGTTGGCCTTTGCCTTTGAAATCCGACTACAAATCTTCTGTACATTGCTGCTTTTAGTTGCACATGTGCCAGCAAACAAAACCTTGAACAATGCTGAAATTTAGCAACAGATGCATTAGGCACCTGCCTCTTCCACAGGCACTGTGCTAATTACCAACTATCAGCTGATCAACTTGCCTGAAGGCTTGAGCTTTGTATTCCCATGGTAAAGAATGCAGTTTCATTCCTGGTTCTTCATCAGACCTACAACTCCAGCATGGAGTTTTGCTCAGCCAGAGGGAGATTTATCACTTTACACTGTTTCCATAGGCAGTTTAGGCCAGGAGGCTGTTTTTCAAAACCTTTGAGCGTTACAAGCTCCAGATGAAGGCAGTGGGGACTGCAGATATTTAGCAAACACTGGAATTCTGACCTTGCAGTTTCAGGGGGATCAATTTCAATGCAGTTTAGAGCTTCTAGGGAAACAGGACATATAGAAATGAATGAAAAAAATGAACCTAGAACAAAATACATTCCTGTAAATTAAGAACAATATCAGCTATGTGATCTTCAGTCTTGTCTATACCTGTGTTCCTGCATTTCTCCCTAGAGTGGGTACTCGGTTATTTTATTTTTGTTCTGTTTATTTATTTATCAAACTTTGACAACTCATAAGAATTCATTCTGAAAATAAGAAATATACATATATATATTTTATCATATATCCTGGGTGCTTTTTTATGGGAAGTGTGGATCCCTGTGATTGACTGGCTAATTGCTGCAGTTCTAGCAGTGATTTATAGATAAATGAGCATTACACCACACATACAGAAATAAACCTTCTGCTCTCTGCCTTTTGGGATGAATAGAAACTTTGGAAGTGGTGCTGGACAAAAGTCCTCATATGGCTGCAAAAGCTCACTGAAATCAGAGAGAACTTTTCACACTGATTTTTTAACACAGGAGCAGTCCAAAATCAGAATCCAAGGGAGGGAAATTCCAGGAATAACATCTTTCTGACAAGTGAGCTCTTGAGCGGCTACATTTTTACAAGTTTGTGTGAAACAGCCTAAGGTGAAAGGTCTCACATCCAGTCTTGCTGAGAGAGGCCAACACCATCCGTGGTACTTTGCAAGTGCTAGGAGCAATAAAGAACAAGAGTTAATAATCCTGCCACAATGTACCTAGCAGCAGAAATGGCTTTCCCGATGTTATGTCATTTTGAGGTTCCTTGGACACCCCTAACCAGTCACATTTCACCAGGTTTGGGCATAGCTGACACCGTTTCAGATGGGCAGAGCACAGTCAGGATCTATTCCATTACGAAGGGCTTTCATTCATGGTAAAGTCATGGGGAGTTTTGCACTTCAGTTTTTACTAACATTGTTTATTTTGTGCGAATCTCACTGATTTTTTTAATGTTGGTTTTGGGTTTTGTTGGGGTTTTTTTTGTTTGTTTGTTTATTTTTTAATTAAAGTGAGTTTATTCCATAGCCGGAACAAAGAACTAACTTTCCTAGATCTGAGCTGGAATAGATTGTTCAGACTCCACTGAACAGATTTGTGCCAGCTGAGATTTTGGGTTTTACTACTTAGGCACACTACCTTATCTCTTTATTCAGGTTTCTCTCACCCAGTTCAATACCATTCATCCATTCTTGGAACAGAGCTAATAGATTTTTTTCTTTATTGAAATGTACTGATTAGTGAAAATTGAATGCTTTGTAAGATGAACATATCATTTTTATCAAAATTATACATAAACTATTACAGATCCATTTCATTGATGCTGAAACATTTCATTTCACTGTTATGTTATTGTCATATATTGAGCAATAAACTTTAAATGTATTTTTTTTTGTGTTATGGAAAACTCTTCTGATCAAGCCATTCTAATATTTACCAAATTACTATTTATTTCCCTGTAACTTAATCACAGGAAACACCTTAATATCTTCTCTGTTTCAAGTTAGGATGAAAGAAAGTTCAAAATGTAACAACTTTTTGCAGACGATCTTCTGGGACTTTGAGACATTCTCCTTTGAAAAGTAAGTTGGTGAAATAAAAGCACAGCATAAGATATTAAAAATAACCTTTATTCATGTTTCATGAAACAGACACTAAGGCTCTCTTCATAGTCCCCGAGCTCCATTTATGGACAGGTTGCACTTATAAACTCATTAGAAAACATTCTGTGCTTCGTGAAAGTCCTCTGTTTTTTTTTTTTTACTGGAGACTCAGGCCACTGTAAATACGATTACATGAAAATGCATAGAGTACACCACCACATAAAGCTCACTTGTTTGGTTTTGACTCAGTAACGCTAAATTAGTATTCATGATGGACTCTCTGACAAATAGGGTTATTATCAACACATGCTGTAAACATAAATCAGGTGGATATCAATAAAATTGTATTTTTGTTGTAGTCTTGTTTACAGATCTTCCTTTGGAATGCCACATAAATACTCCAAGCGCTCTCAGGAAGCTTGCCACTCGTGTTATTAGTTTTCTCTGGCTTGGAGCACTGACACTGATCATTTTCTGACAATGTTTACCAACAACAAAGGTGTCCTATTGATCAAACTTTCTCTCTTTTACACTCCTTTATGCCCATGAATGCCTTACATCACTTTGCCTTGAGCCAAATGGAACTATAAAAACACAGCACGCAGCAAATGATGTAAATAACCATTAAGGTTATGGTTTGATGTTGTGAATGACAGAAACAAATCACTGCAGGAATTTGAAAGAATCAGTACTTTTACATTTCAGGAGAAAATATTAAAAGGAAAAGAAAAAAAAACCCAACATTTGTAGTTTTACTTTGCATGTTATGAGCCCCTGAATTCTGAGTTGCTCAGTTTTAGGTGGATGCATTCTGTCAGCCTCCTCATGCTGACTCACACCATAATCTTAGGGCATAATTATCATAGTGAATTAGTTATCTGCAGAGAAATGCAGTTTTTGTCTGCAATACAAATAGGACAAGGACTGAATAGCAGAATCTGGCCCAGAGTGATTTGCAAAAGTCTCAAATTGATTTCTTTGAAAGAGCCGCATCAGTCAGTTTGTGAAAAGCATGTGTCTAAAACTGCACTCTCAGACAGCTTGGGGTTTTTCCTTCCATTATACTGACAACATTAGAGACTTTTATACGCCATGATGATTCCTCTTTCTTGGCAAACCTTACATTTATCACCCTGTCTTTGGATAGACTTCGTCTAAGGCTATATTTGAAGAAATCTTAGTTTTCAGCAAGCAATACAATAAGAGGTTTGGATGTCCACAATGGAGTCCTCATTTATGGGGTTTGTACTTTTTTGAAACATTTATTTTTTTTTGCCTTTGAATATTATACTAAGTTTTGGGGAACAAAATTCCTGTTTGTCAGACCAGCTACTGAAGGACACTTGACTCTGCAACTCTTTTCATTTCACATATTTTTTTTTTCTGCAGTTCTGTGACTCATCAGATGAGTACTAACAAGTAAGTGACTTTGCATAGATACTGTAAATGTTGTCATTTGAACTTAAGACTTTGATTTTTCCCTGGGATTTTTTCTGACACAAAAACCTCTTTTTGGAGACTATTATTTAGCACTGTGACCTCCTTTGCAAACATCCCAACGGAGGACAGCCTGCAGTTTATGGTTAATCACTTGGGAAAGTCCTTCCTAGAATAGGGACAGTTTTCTGCATCTGGACTTCAACCTGTAGTAGTCTAACAATGAATCTGTCTGCTTTCTATCTGTCTGCTTTCTATCTAATTTAAATTACAACTTGATCAATTTGGAAAAATAACAAACAAGTACAAAGTATGGTGAAAATATGATGAAGGAAACTCAGAATTGGTTGTAATATGTCTGATACTACTCAAAGAATACATAAAAAGGACCGTGTAGGGAGAGCAGGAAAGCAAAGAGGTTTCTCATACAAACTTTACAGGGACAATACTTCCCTGATCAAGTCTCCGTATCTCGTGAGACATATATTGGTTTGTTGGTAAATAGGAAAGAAGGGACACAGTCTTTTAAAACTATCTGGTTTGCCCCTCAAACTACAGCTAGGAATGTTGAAAGTATGGTCTAGTTTTTTTCCTGCAATTCCAGAGGCATAAGCCAATGTTTGGATTTATCCCAACAACATCTCCCAGTTAACCTATATGTAAATAGATACCTGGTCAGGCTGAGTTATCCAAGCCTGAGGAGTGTTACACTGTCTCAATCATCTCCTTAAGCACTTTTGTCTGTAGAAAATTGAATGACTTCATCAAAAGTCAAATAAGCCACTTTGACTTTCTGTATTGACTGACAGGGCTGTCTGCCTTTCCAGAAAGTTGAATTCACTCAGATTTGGAAATTAAAAATAAAACAAAAAAAAAAAAGAAAAAAAAAAGAGTAAAAACTGAACTCAAATATATGAAATCAGGAAATATGTTTGTGTCAGATTTAAGTCCCAGAGATAGAGTAATATAAAGCTTGAGATTTCACTGCCAGAGCAGCAGCACTGGCATTTCTCTAGCTTTGAATTGTGAAAATCGCCTGGTTCAGCGCACCCAGTCAGAGGTGCACAGGGTGGATCAATGCCAGCTACCAGTTCCCAGCACTCCTACATTCATGCCCTACGCTTTCCCCTTTCATGGTTGTCACTCTTTCTGTGTCAGGAGCATGACTGGCATTTATACAAGCTGCTGGTAGAGGAACCAATTGCTGGTTTTTTTATGTCGGTTGGGAAATCTCATCACAAAGAGAATTCAGACTGGTGGCATCCTTTGCTGGAGAAGGGAAGGCATTAATTCCTGCTTTTTAAAGATTTATTGAATTATGACATGAAGAGTTAAAACTTTTAAATGTAGAAAAAAAAAAGTGCCTATAGGAACAAATTAATATCTAGTAAAATTTTCAAGAATACTTGTTAGATGCCCAAAGGAACATATATATCAAACTGCTCACCAAAATTCCCTTCCTCATGGTGTGGATATGGCCAGACAAGAGCATGTGCATGATTCCAGACACATTTAATATATTAGTTCAGGCATAGCTCATGATAGAGATAAGAAATAAATTAAATTCCTCTTAAGGTCTAGACTCCAACACTTGTCTACTTGGCTGAACATGAAACCCAGTGGTTGGTACATCAGCCCACCACATCAAGCCATCAAATGCAACAGTCTTACATAGCATCAGCTCTGCAGGAGGTGTGGTATAATCACATTAGAAAGGACTTTTTCCCCTTCCACTGGCTACAGATGGAGATAGTATTTGGTAATAGATAGGCCATGGGTTTGACAGTGGCACATCAATCTTCCATTCTTTGATTTCATAGCTCTTTCATTTCTGTCCTGGCAAAGTGTCCCTATGTTAATTTATTTTTGGATGGATGGATAGACAGATAGATAGATAGACAGACAGACAGACTACTTTTTTTTTTTTTTTCCTCTTCTTTATCTTACCAAAAATTATGATTCAAAAAAATCCTAATTCTATACATACATTAAAAATGACACTGACTCTCCCTGGAGCAGAAAGGAGAAATAAACTGGAGGATTAAATAAGAACAACTTAGGAACACAGCTCATCGAGAATTTATCTTAAGAGGATACAAAATGAGTCAACATTATACTGTATAAAATAAGATGATATTTCAGCAAAAAAAGCAACCTCAGCAAAACAAGTAATTTCAAGCTTCAGAACTTTGTGCTGTCTCAGAGCTGAGAGAGGTCCAGAACCAGAGTTTCTATTTGAAATATTGAGAAATACGAGTAAATAAATACGTGGAGGTCAGCATTCATTTTGCAAAACTGTTAATGGACTGTTTACTGCAATGTCTGAGACAGCAATATGTTATGAAGCTTGAAATGTCTCAGAATGTGTTTTTGACTGGACTGCACTTCCTGATAGGAAATCTGCTTTGCCTTCCCTTTACTTTGCTTAGTCTGTGGCACTGTGATTTTTTATCAAGCAGGTTGACTACAGATGGAAACACAGTTCCTAAGTGCTTAGCTGCGGAACTTTTAGGAAAATAGGGTTAAATTGTCCCTTTGGGGCACAGTCAAACCCTTTCACTGCTATTCAATATGTGGGATAAGCCATTATCTAGATCTCATATTTCTGAGCACAAGATTTGGAGATGTTATATTGAAACTTCCCTCCCCTGCCCAGTTCTGTATCATTTTTCAAGGTGTCACCTTCTGGCTTTCTTTTAAAACGGTAGTATCTTTTTTAGTGTTTCAGAGAATCATATTCATCTCGACAGTGCTAGTGGTAGGTTGGAACACTTGGGTAGCAGTGGGAAAAAAAAGTAATGCGGAGTACTCAGACAAGAGAAGTTCAGGGATACTTCTTTGAAGGGAATAACTGTCACAGAGTCTTTCAGGTGATCCTGCTAACATGTTGGGAAGATTAATAATCACAGAGCCCCTACCTTGGCCCTTTCCAGCCCAAGAGGACTGTTACTTTGTCTTTTTTCTGCTCCTTCCCTGGCCACTGCCCCTTCTGCTGCCAGATCCAACAGTGCTGGCCCTGAGTCCAGTCTCATAACATAGCTGAACTCACATCGTCTTGGTCCAGAGATTTTAGCACACCTGGAGGTTTTGGCACTGTGCTGCTCAGCACTCCCAGGCCCAGCAACACAGCGCAGGGGCACCACAAGGACCTTGCTCAGGGCCAGGGAACGTCTGGCAGAAAGCAATTTTTTTTTTCCTTTTGAAACAAATTAGTCCTTAGACCACCATAGACACAGTCACGTGAAGTAGACCCCCTGCTCTAAGCCAGGACATGGACCAGCGCAAGGAACGCTTAGAGAGGCACTGTGCAAATAGGAGAGGAGCAGAACAGGGTGGAAGGGAGGGATGAAGCGTGGAAGGTCTCCAGCTCTGTGCTCAGGGTGTTTTCACAACTGAGTCCCTGTTCATTATACTGCAGCTGCTCACTGGGCATAGTCCTTTAGCAACCGAGTCCAGATTAAACTGCACAATATGCTAAAAGGACCTAATTTATAAAATATAACCACAAGTCATATGAACAGGGTTCATACCAGCAGGCAGCACTGTATTTTAACACCAACTTCCCGATTTCGCTGGGGTCACTACGCCACCTAAAAAGTATCTGCCGTCTTCAAGGAGTGGCCCGAGAGCACAGCAGCAACCCTAACAGGACTGGGTGCTTCTGGGTGAGAGCAGCCTGGAGTCTGCTGGGTTCAGGGTGCTGATGAACCCAGTATGTGACAGTCTGCAGATGTCTGCGGGGACACGCTTATTGTCTCTGATCAGGGGGATTAAGCTAAGCCCTGCCTGTGTGTATTCGAGTTGTTAGGTTCAGTGTTCTGACAAATCCCCTGATTTCTATGAGCTGGCACCCAAAGGAAAAATGAAGACGAAGGAGGACTTTAGTTACATTTTATCTCCTGCATCAGCCTATGCAGTATTAGTGAAGAAGTTCTTGCCGGTTCATACTTACATCCAGGGGGTTACGTTTTGAGTTACCATATTTGGAGAGAAACATTAAATAGGAAAATTCCTAAAAAAAAAAAAAAAAGCTTGCTTTTTTTAAAATTTATTTTGACAATTGCATTTTCTAAATTTTTAATTATTTATACTGGTTCACATTTCTCTAGTCAGTGTACTGTATGGATATTTTGTTAAATAATGAAATCAAGTGTTATGTTTCCTCAATGCTGACATTCAGCTATTTAATCTTTGCTGAGAAGTGGAAAAGAGTCTACGATTTTTCATGTTAATTATAATGTAGGAGGATTAGCTAAATGCATATTAGCTTCTTTTTTTTCCTTTTTTTTTTTTTAAACTGTGATACTTTATTAAACCATTTCATTAACTCTTTTAATCTCCTTGTAGAGTTTAGTGAATGTTTTGGTGAACAATTTATCCACAAAAATGCTGCTTTGGTGTGACTGAAACTATTCGCAGCAAATTCAGCATATCTAAAGATGGGGAATATATTCATATTTACATTTACATTTACACTTATGTTATTGAAGAAATGGAGAAATATTGGCCTGGAAGAGGTCTTGCACATTCCTATATCCATCCAGACTTTGCAACTGTTATTAACTGCTAACGTTATTTAGAGATCTTCTGTCTTACACATCTGCTAAATACAGATCTTAAAATACTGCTTAGCATCTTCTAACAGATTTGTCCTGATTGGAAAAGATCAAAAGCCACAACTAGAAATTACTGTAGAGATGTACAGACAGCATTGCCAGTGTCCCACCTCCTTTCAAAAGCAGTGATTGCGTTTCTTATTTCTGGACAGTCTTGGGAAGACCAAATACTCGCCTACTTGGAAGGAAATAAAGCTTTAGCAATTGGCCAACATGGCCTGATGGAAAAATGTCTTCTGACTTCAGTTCTAACAACCATATTACCTTTATACATCTGAGCAAGGCACATCCACCAGACACCCCTCACATTAACAAGGTTAGGAGCGTCACTGCAGTCCAGTTAACATGATTTTTTCAGTGGTCTATCCGAAATGGTTCATAAGGATGGGTGCAAAAATCCTGCACCACTTCCCACAATCTAAGCTAGGTATCCAACAGTGGAAAATATTTCTTCCTAGCTGCAGGAATTATCCAGTAAAAGCCCCAATGTTTATGATGCATTTCAGTCTAAGCAGAGTGCAAATAATAAGCAACAGTTACAGATTCAAAGTTCTTTTTGTTATGAAATTTGGCTGAAATAATATATTAATAACAATTTCACAGAAAGTCATAATCTAAAAGATAAAATAATAGATCTAAGTATGTGAAGTCTATATTTCATGCTTAAAAATTGTTTCCTGGTGGTCCAGGAGTATTTTTGACTTAATCTGCTGTTTATCCAACTAATCAAAAAATAACCAAAAATGTCCCTCGGTTGCTTCCACTGATCTATAAAAGGGTTAACATTTACACAGGAATAAGCAGAATTTATATTGTGAACTTTGAAGAGAAGATTTTTGAAAAGCTGCAGAGTTTCCGAGCAGTTTTTGTAAAGTGGAGATTGGCACTCCACTCCTCTTTCTACCTTTGAAATTCATCCCCTCGATCCAAAGCTCAGAGAAAATTTTGTACCAGCATTAGAAAAATACAGAACCATGAGCTTTCTGCGAGTTACATACAGGCTTATAACTGTCCCTCATTCTGTCCTTCTGTTCAACTTGGACAATGATCATGACAAAATTCAGAAATCTGATAGGAGGGATATTTCTTGAGCTGCCTGAAGTTTTCATATTTTCAAGTAATAGGATCATTAAGGATGGTATTCAAGGATGTAGAGAGGCAAGGTTTAGCGAGAGGAAGGATCTTTTATTAACTCAACTTTATAGTTTGAAAACCAGACATGCTTCAGGCATACAAACCTTTTTCTTGTGCCCTGGAAACTGGTCTCTTTTTATAACTGTATCAGCTAGTTTAATAAAAGATATTGCTTCTCTCTGCAAACCTTGTCTTTCAGATTTTAAGACACATTAAAGCAAGTGAGTTCTGCCCTGCTATGAGCATTTCACAAAATTTTTATTTCAAAGCAATAGTCAGCAAAATGCTTTAACTTCAGCAAGCGATACAGACACACAAAATGTTGACTTTACATTCATTTATATCTTTAGCCACTGAATTCCTACTTTATCCTCCTTATGTCTACTTTCATCCTTCTCTTCTACTGCTGTTACAAAGTGGAAGTTCTAATTACATCATCCCTCCATCGTATTTATACAGATTAAAACCAGCGGTGGTATGTCTGGTGAGCTCAGTGAGATCTTCTTAACAGTTTCTGCAAATTAAATAATACTTGTTCCTGTATATGGTATCGGTAGTTGCACTTCACACACATTTACCTGTTTCCATTATTTTTATTTATACATACTTCAAAAATATATTTTTTAAAGCTACTACTAAAAGTATTTTAAAGTGTCACATAAAAAAATGCCAGAAAATTACCAGTGGAATTTCTTTCTGAAGTAAAAATAATCCCCAAATACTTTTCCCCTGTTCTTAACCTATGGTCTGCTATTCCTCTCCAACTCATTGTACTATTCCTGTCCCACGATTCTCACTTGCCCTAATTATATTTATTTCTTATAGCTGGAGAATAATTATGAGTCAAGTATGTGGGAAAGTTTTAATTAATGCTAATTTTACATTTAGATTATGCCTGTGTACACATATATAAATAATTATATGCAGTTCTGGAGTTACAGTATTTTTTAGTTCAAAAGTAAGAATACCCAGAGTCCCAGTCTGGGAATAAAACATCAGCTTGAACAGCTGGAAAGTGGACATGGCACCATTTAAAATCAGACAATATAACATATCACAGGAAAGAACAGAAGAGAGAGAAAAATCATTTAGTGGTCTGATCTCTGTCACAGGATTTATGCATTTTGTTTTAAAAAGTGGTTAAATAGCAATTGCAACACGAATGTTCTCCTTTTGGGAACCTTGCTTTGTAGGAGATGATAAACTAAGGCACTCTTCTTTCCTGCAACCCATTCCCCAAGACTCTCGCTGGGTTGTGTCCCTGCCCCACCATGCGCTGTCCATTACAGAGTCAGTGACTCCCAAGCTGCACTGGGAGCAGGGTCTGTGCTCCTCTACCTCATATAGCTGCACTGACAATCTACACATTTAGTCTTTGTGCTTCTGTGCCTCAACCTGGTCTTTTCTTCCATGGTATACAGTGCCCAAAGGTAGGATTCATCTGATCAGATGTAGGTGTCTACTGTGGGATAGTTATTAAGACTCTTTATGATCAGCAAAGAGAACAGGACACTCTGAGGGTGCAATTTATCTTAATTTAAAGTTGGGATCTGAAAGTGAAGCTAACGCGTTGCATCCTAAAAGGGCCTATTTCTCACCACTGCCTATAGTGGGAAACTGGGTTGACTGGCTTGTAGGTAGATGTCTTCCACCTAACCACTCACCTAGAAACATAGATGAATGGTACATATCAAATGTACTACATCAGGTGATATTTTCATGAAATGTTCTGAAAGACACTTCAATTCTGCCTAAGTAGGTTTTTATACTCGTAAGTCCTCTGTTTGCTTTGGTTTTAGCTAACTTACCTCCTTATGCACTACTGAAAATCTTTGCAGGTGTCTGTTCTCACCTTAGAAAATTCAGTTCTTAAGACCTTAAGTCCAATTCTAAATTGCTTTTAAATTCCTAAATAGCTACTGAAAATGTTACTCTTGCAACTTATGTTCATATATCATTTTTTAATAGACAAATTATGAAGTGCTCCAAGACCTGTCTCATAGAAATTACTTCATCCACCCCCTAATAAAATGGGGACGTCTGTAAACTGGAAGCAGATTAATTCTCACTTCTGCTTAACAGCACTCTTTCTGCTTCTCTTTCTTAAGAAAACCTTGTTTGCACAAAGATCTTTCTTTAGAGAGGCTTCAAAACTTTTATTACAACTGAAATTACATTCATTCATTTTTATTTAAAACATGGGTAGTCAAAGGGAATAAAAATGTATTACTGTAAATTTTTCTGAAGTATTATCAAAATATAAAATTTTGTTGACATTCTGAGGTTGGATAATATACGGTAAATAAAAGGTCACAAGAGCGCTGTGCATTTTCATTTTTCTAATTTTAGATAATGACATTGAAATTTTGGAAAATTTTAAATAGACCTAATTTTATGTTGTTTTTCTATAATCCTGATTCTCAAAGTGAATTACCTGGAGTTGAATAAAAATATTCACTATTAAAAGTAATTATGCTTATTCTATTATAATACTAATATACCATAAGCAAAAAAAAAAAAAAAATTTTCTAGAACACTTTCCATTTTAAAAAGAATCTTGCAGGACTGCATAATTGATAACAATTTTATCATTTTTGCCGGAAGGTTACTATTGTCATAAAACCCATTTCTGTAGTCTGGTTTTGCCATCCCAAAAGTACTGCAAAGGAGGAGTTACAGGGCAGGGAAACTGGAAGTTTCCTTCTTTTTTTTTTTTCCTCCTGCTCCTACACTGCAGTAACTTACTCCCAGGGTACGCCACCAACCTCGTTTCCACTGCAACAACACAGAAGCGAATGAGTCAGTGTCAAGGGAGGAAGACAGTCAGCCGCTGTGCAGCTCAGAGGTAGCAGGATCTGTGATTTTCGGAGGGTTAGAAAAAGCATTAGAGAGCAGCTAGGCGAGAACAGAGTCTCAACCCCGGATTAGAAACACATGAAGCATCATGCAAAAGATGGGCTGTGTCTCTGTGTTAGCGCTGGGACTGGAACAAAAGGCTACGACAGCAACTGGGGTGCTGACAAACCTGCAGCGCTTACTACAAAAACTGAATCACAAACTTGGAAATTTTGTTAGCTGTCCCTGACTGTAACTCCCATCAATCAGCAGCAGAAATATCATATGAACCTGTGTGTATTTTCTGCTTGCATTTGAAAATAATGTATTTATCCTATTCCATTAGCGTATTTTAATAAGCATTGCTTTGGGACAGTATGCCTGCCAATTTATGTTTATGAGACTGTCAACAGAATTTACATGCCTAAGAAAATATGATACAACATTGCCAAAGCAGGGACTGCCTGTCAAATGAGGTTGTCATGGAGAAATGAGACATAGGAAAGCTCATACATAAAGTGGCACACAGAGAATGCCAGGGTTTTTTTATTCCCCCTGTTGAGCCCAATAAATATTTATTTCAGTAAAGGAAGGGGTAAAAAAATAATGAAATTATGAGCCATATTGTGCAGTCATTTTTATTTAGGAGAACTTTCAATTCAAACCAGCCCAGTATGAAGCCACAGCAATAAAGTTCTTGCATTCTGTGTTGTGCTTTCAGAACCAGATTTTAGCAGTTTAAACTTTGCTTGCCGGCATCCTGGCCTGCCTTGAAAAAGAGTAAATCAGGGACTAAGGAGCATCTCTGGAGTGTGCCTTTGGGCTTGCTGACCACTGGAGTGGTTCTCAGGAGCATTTAGGAGATTATATTAATTAGGCAGCTCCAAACAGCACTCCGGATTGAGACCTGTGCTAAGGTGGCTCAAGAATTTGGAGCTATTCAATGACCTTTTTGAACCCCTGCTCATATCGGTACTGAACAATTTGGTATTTGAGAGAAAAATACAAAGACAAATTCTTGCCCAGTCTGACAAAGCAGGCAAAACAGTCTCTACAAGATACTTGCAGTGACACCAACCTGACACGTGTCAAGGAGATAGGAGGTAGCCAAGTGCTCTGGAGTTGTTTTCCCCTATCATAATCTTAATTACTCCAGGGAGAAGATTAGATGCTGCTTGTTATTTACAGTTCATTCATAAAATGGTGATTATATAATGAGAGAAAACATTGAGGGGAATATCTCTTCAATTTTCAAACTCTCTAGGTGGAACTAATTCTCCCTAACTTTAACTTGCTAAAAATTTACTGTCAAAATATAAGCTAGTCATCTAGGCTTCCTTAGCAGAGAGATCTAGGCTCCTTGAGACCATAGTTTATCATGTTATAAATTAGATGAAATGGCTCGTCCCTCAAAAGCTCCTCTTTCCTCCAGTGGCAATGAAGGTACCCTAGAGAGAGGCCTGGTATTTAGAGGACTGAACTTCTGAGGATTAAAGGCCACCCCGAGCAAGGGCTGATACTCACCATGTGGACATGCACTTGCAGTCTGATGTTTGTGTTCTTAACTCGCTTCAGCTTCAAAGAGCTTCAAAGACCAGTCTGCAGCTTCTTTCTTTGCTATCCAGGGCAAATCATACTGCTGATGCCCTGAACAGGGATCCTTGGACAACCAGCAAAAATAGCTGAATCAACATGGGAGAAGGAATAAAAATGTGCCATTGACCTGGACCACACATAAATAATTATGTTCCGTTCTTTGTGGACTTTCAAAGCCACAGCTATTTCCCAGGCACTTTCCACATATCCATGGGTATTTTTGTATCCGGCCCAACAACCAACTATCAACCAATCACTATAGTAATCGAATAGATCTGCATTTTCCTCCACCTACCTCCTCCACAGTTGTGTCAAACGAAATTCAAGTGTGCAAAATGGCAAAAACTGTCCAACACTTGCAGGCCGGTTAAGTTAATATTTTCTTTTCTTTTTTTTTTTTTTTTTTTTTTAGATTTAATACACTCCCGAGTATGGAGTATGAATCTATGCATTTTTCATTATAATTTGTTTTGTTAAATAACTAACCAAGTTAGTCCTGTAAGAAATATAGAGCAGTTTATCCTGTACTGTGTAACTTTTGCAAGATGTAACGGTATGCTAGCAAATTATAAATACACTAGAATAATTTATTTATTATATTCCATTAGTGTATTTTAACAAGTATTGCTGTGGGACAGTATGCCTGCCAATTTATGTTTATGAGGCTGTCAAGATAATTTACATGCCTAGGAAAATAAACAGCATTGCCAATGCAGGGTCCGCTTGTCAAATAATCTTGTCAGGAAGAAATGAAACACCACCAAGCTGAAGAGTAAAGCGTATTCATTATTGCTGGCTACACAGATTCTAGGTGACACAATGAAATACATTTATGCCATTTTTCATGTATCATATGAATAAAAAAATGAGGGAGTGGGGTACTTCAGGCTGCCATATATTGTACTGAACAAAACAGATTTAGCACTCAATCACTCTTGTTTCTTCAAAATAATAATAATAACAATAATAAAAAAAAAGGAATACCCGGGTTCCAGTAACATTAGTGGGTAAAATAAAATGTATTATTCATTTGGAAAACTGAGAATGCTACACAAAATCATGACTACTTCACAATGGTTAAGCTGAAATAAAATAGCTGCAGAGCTGTCTAAGGTTGAAAAAAATTACTGGGAAGAGTTCATTCAGGAGTTCTGACTAGATAATTATTGAGCTGCACTGACAAACTCTACACTTCCCTGCCAATTACTCCTTCCGGGCCATGGCTTTTAGAATAATTTAAAGCAGTGAGATTTAGAATCTTGTTCTCATAATTCCCCACAGACAGCTAACCCTGTGTTTTCTTCTTCAGGAGAAAAACCCCAAACTGAAACTTTATTCGCCTCCAAATTCTCCCTAAGCATGAAACTGCCCTTGGAAACAGCCTCAGAGATGAAATGTATCCAAGAGGAAAAAATGACCCCAAAGCAGAGAAATAAAACTCCCACTGGCGTCTTTGGAATGACCACTGTTACTGGCAAGCAGTAAGAATGACTTCAGAGAAAAATGGGCAAGAGGCATACAAAGGGGGGGTCAGTGTTTATCAGAAGGCTGTAAAGGTATTCTTATTTACGTGGAGAGATTGCCTGTACACAGAGCAAGCATTTCAAATGTGAATAATGTCTACAGTGCATAGCACAGAGCCTGGTGGCAGCTGATGGGATCAGCACAAGCAAGGAGCCAGACAATAAGCGCGCAGGTGATGAATGAAGAATGGGGATACGGCTGAGAATCACGGGAGTGATGATAATTCAGTACCAGTGAGTTAAATTAGAGGAGTATAAGATGGAGCACTTATCTGGCTCGGGTACTTATACGCACAGAGTGCGACAAGTCAGCTGGCTGCTGGAAGGAGAGTGTTGCTCAGGTGGGGCCACACCGGCTGCAGCACTGGAAAGAGAAGGTGAGTTGTCCACGGCGCTCACTTCACTTGCCTTTCCCATGAATAGACACCATGAATTGAAGCACTAGATACCCTAAAAATCTGGGGCCAAACAGATTTGAAACTGGCCTAGCTGTTCTACTGCTGTCTCCATCTGAAAAACCCTTGCGTAGGCACAGTGCTCTACCAGCGCCAAGACAGTCCAGCAAGGAAGGTCCACAATACAATCCATGCTACTATCCTTCCTGTACTCGTTGTAACAGATTACAGGAAAGACAGCAAAAATATGGTTTAAGAATCTTTCCAAGCTGAAGTTTTGCTAGAGGCGATGTATAATCATTTTATGATGATGGCCTGGTAGATCCGTCAGTGCACTGGATTTTAAGATGGCAGCTGCACCCTTTTGTTGACAGCTGTATCGTATAGTTAATGTTTGAGTAGAAACCTTGCCTCCAGAAACAGATGGCAAGACATACACAGACTTTAATGGAACTAGGCTGCCTTTCCTTCTTTCTTTCTTTACTACTTTCTTGATAGAGGTATAAAGCCTATCAGGTAGTAGGTTGCATTTAGACAGATTTTCATAGGATTGTATGAGAGGACTTAGTCACAGGTTTTGCCTCATCACTGATTTTAAAAGTTTGTTAGATCCCACATGCAGAAATTTGGACAGATGAATTTGATATAAGGAAAAAAAAGTGAATGAAAAAAGAATTAAACAAAAGATGGTCTTACTCTCTCACCCATTTCTGATTCCTAATTGCAAGCTTCAAATCATATTTGAGTGCAAGCATATTTTTGGAAACACAAGTAAAGGTCTCAAAATAGGAACAAACCAAATGTCCACTGAAAACAATGGAGATCTGGAGCGGGGCTGAAATAGCAGCAGTGGAGTCAGGTACTGTATGGAGGTGATACAACATAAAATCATAGAATCACAGAATGGTTTAGGTTGGAAGGGACCTTTAAGGATCATCTAGTCCAACCGCCTGCCATGGGCAGGGACACCTCCCACTAGCACATGTTGCTCAAAGCTCCATCCAAACTGGTCTTGGACACTTCCAGGGATGGGGCATCTACAACTTCTCTGGGCAACCTGTTCCAGTGTCTCACCACCCTGACAATAAAGAATTTCTTCCTAATATCTAATCTAAATCTACCCTCTTTCGGTTTAAAACCCTTGCCTATTCTCCTGTCACTACAAGCATTAGTAAAATGTCTCTGTCTGTCTTTCTTCTAAGCCCCCTTTATATATTGAAAGGCCACATGCTCTGGACTCCGTAGTGTGGTAAGTAGAAGCAAGATAGATTGCATACAGAGGTAATGCTGTGATTAATGGGGGAAATATTTTCACAAGAAAACTGGAGATAATTTAAGGCAAGCACCAAGTAAGATTTGTCCAGAATTCTTCCCAGTACACATCAGCCCTGCTCCATAATAACCTCTTCAGTTCCAGCACTGGGCCTCTTGAGCAGGTGCTTCCAATTGTGTGGCAATTTCTGATTTGAGCTCTTATCTATAAGAAATTGCATCTGGCTTTCTTCATAGCACTCTATCACATCACCACATGTCTCTCTGATTGATTTAATTAACACTTTTCTCCAGCTTTCTCCCCTTTTTGTAAGCTTCCATCTATTTATTTGTATTTCCCCCCAGATTGTTGACTCTTGAGTTTTGTAAAATATTTTAAGATACATTACATCTAATGTAAAAGTAACACAAATAAAGCTGCCTTTAACTTCTCCGGCACATATATAGCCTATTTTAATGTGGCCATTTATGCTGCTGTGTAATACATCTTCATAGTGTTGGCTTAATCGCAAATGACAAGTGTTGAAAATGTAATAAAGACAGGGACACATTAATCCATTTTGTATGAAAATGTGAAAAGGTAATCAGATTCTGAATGGCTGTATGCTTTAAAAATATACTGGCTGAGATTTCTTTTTCCATTCGGGATTCTCACCAGAGATTCTGATTAGAAAGATTTCAGTATAAAATTGCCTTAAAATATTACGATTGTGCCAAAAATGCACTGAGGAAGTTTTATAAAATGAGAGATGAATCTCAATCAGTAATGTGATGACCCCAAAGCTTCTGAAACACTTTAAATAATCAGGGAAGTCTGTATTCCTTTTCTTTTTACAGAATCTTATACACCTTGCCCATGGGTAGAGATGCAGGGTCTATCATTATAATTTCTGTTTCTGAATATCCAATGCTAATTAAATAATTATTGTTAATAATTATTCCAGTCTCCACAGGCAGCCAGGAATACCTTTGTACAAAAATGTGTCATCTCCTTTTTTTACCTTAAAAAACAAGAAATAGGTGGAAAACTAGTATTCTGTTCAAAGAGTGCTCTTGCAACATATTCTTCCCCATCTGTCATTGTGTAGCATGTATTTCCGATGCCCTAGAGAATCCAGGCAGCCTGACATCATGCTTGCTTTTTTTTTTTTTTTGGAAAAAGAACCATTTCTTTGCATTTTTCTTACTTTTTCTCATCAGCCTACATGGAGACTAAGGTAGTAGCTTTGAGATCATCTAATTATATCAATTTGCCTCTTCAAATAACTGTCTAACTTAGGCTACAATCCAGTCATCTGTAATACTTTAAGATTCACTTCATCAAATTTGGTAGCTCAAATACTAACACTTAAATCCATTCAGTGGTAGTATTTAAAAAGTGTCTTCCCACAGGTAACTATTCTCGTTCCATAGCTATTTCCAATTCTGTGTAAATGGAACATCTCCCAGACCAACGTTACATTTCAAAATGAAAGAACCTTTTAATTGTGAACATTCTCTGTTCAGGCTCTAAATTAAATGATGAAATCCACGGAACTCCTGATGAAACTGAAAATATTTCTGTAGTTATTTAACTTTGAGTAATTATAGTTCAATGTCATCTTAAGTCTTGAGCAAGAGACGATGATCTGATTGCATGACTGAAAATGTAGCTTCTTATAGCACAGTATCATTGGTATAGTTTATGTGGCTTATTTATCTCTTTGTGCTTGTTTATCAGTTTGAAGTATTTTAGCTGCAAAACATCAAGGTCAATTTCTCAGATGCTTTACACAGATTACTATAGGGCCTCAAGCAGAGCTGATGGCTCTAAACATCCTGCCTGTGAATTATAGCGATTTAATAATTTCAGCAATCTTGCACTTACGGTTTCATTATTATTTCCAAAATAACTGAAAGAGTTCAGCACACATCTTAGACACTTTTGTTCCTGCATGAAGTCTAGTAAAGTATTAGATCTTTTGAGCATATGAAAAGCATTTGCAACATACAAGCAAGATGTATACCTAAATGTGGAGTGGAAAGGAAAATGATTAGAACATTTCCCACAATTCCATGCAAATTATATAAAATCAAGAATTGGCCCTGTCAATCATTTTTCATTTAACACTTTCAATTAACTTGAAATGCTGTAGGATGCCACTTTAAATTATCTACTTAATAGAGTAGGAAGGGGAAGGATTGGCTTCCTGCTGTGGCTAAGGCAGTCCAAAACCAAAGTGGATTCAGCTCTACCTGCAGAGCTCCTCTGTAACCTAAAGCTGTTTGTCTTGCAGCAGAGCCACAAAGGAAGGATGATGGCGGATCATCTCCTGCAGAGATGGGTCATGGCCCTGCTTCAGTGGGTGTCTCCAGGGAGTTCCTGTACTGTTAGTAGCCTCCTACGCCAAGTGTAAGGGAATCTATTTCAATCTTTGCTGGCAGCATAGTTAGTAGCATTTTCTCTAAACTACAATTCTGTCTTAACCTCTATCTTGTTTCTTGTTAACCAATGTTTTAATGAATAACACTGAGACTATGTCCATATTTGTGAACTACAGTAATGGCATTTCAGGATTAACGGAGATGAGAGCATTCATTTACCTTCCACAGTGATTGTTTATATAAGGTTTTTCAGAGTCACAAAAAAGGTTATAAATGACTGAGAACTGGAACAGTACCTCTAGAGCTCTGCTTTGTAAAGAAACTTTGAATAGAAATGAAAATGTCACATTCATGCACGGCTCATTTCACTCTTTTCCCCTTTAATTTCTAAAAAAAAAACCCTCAGCTTTATTATAAGGGTTAGCACAGTCTATCATATGTTGGTAAAAACCTTAGATAAATACCAAACATAAAGTTCTACAATTATTTTTAACTCACTGAATCTTCCAT
Organism: Charadrius vociferus; assembly: GCF_000708025.1. Lineage (NCBI taxonomy): Eukaryota > Metazoa > Chordata > Aves > Charadriiformes > Charadriidae > Charadrius > Charadrius vociferus. Next base: position 2,753,102 of record NW_009648369.1, read on the forward strand.
GTCCTATGTGATAATTTTGGTGTTTCTTAGGAAGAATGAAATACAGCAATTGTTGGGAGCAAATTCTCTTCTTCTGCCACGCAGGGACATGTGGTTCCACCTCCTGTAGTTCTAGACTATTTCAAAACAGACAGATAATATACAGAGTCCAGGTCAATATAGATCTTTCCACAGTAAGACGGACAATAGGAACCACCAGCATGCCAGAGTGCTTGGAATGTAGTGGCATCATGATAAGAATATCTAGCTACAGGGTTAGAGGAGTAATTTTGAACCTCAATTTAGACTAGGGCTGAATACTTTTGTGAAATCTATATGTTATATGTGTACTTGTCCTTTGGATCAGGACATAGATGGTTTCCACATGAAATGCTTTAGGCCCACCTTGTATGTAACAGCTGTGTGTCTCAGTAGATATACGTTGGTAGGTACAGAAATGAGTTGGCTTTAATCATGCTAGACATGCAAGTCAGCTAAGCCTTTGAAATATTTTTCCTTCCTCCGGAGGACAGTGAAGATTGGTGGCACACAGACTATTTAGTCAGGGTCATTTATAATATAGATTGAAAATTGCGAGAAGTTGCTGTCCATTCCCAAGCTGACACACAATAATTGTTCATGTAAGTGCCCTCCATCCAGGTCCATGGAAAACGAAACAAGGTGACCTTTCATCACTTTTTGGTTATTTTAAAATTATTTCTTCTGCTTTGCATCTAAGTGCTTAGAGGCAGTTATGGTGGACTCAATTCATTACTAAATGCAAGTGTCTGCTTCTGAGTTTGTTCTGCAGCCGTTTTTAATATGGGAGACAAATAGGCACTTCTGCAAAAGATCTATCTCCTCCCAAAGAAGACATCTGAATCTTGTCCAAGTGAGGCTGTTTCCTCTCCATTAGCACAGAGCACAGGGTGATTAATATACATGTAAGCATCTACAGAGACCTAAATGTAGGTGAGATGAAGCTCATTCTGTGCATAGCTAAGGGAGTGATAATTAGTAAGTAGTATCCCAATAACAGGAAGCTGAAAGTAGATACTTAACATGAGTGACTGAAGTCCCTTTCAGTGTAACCAAGCATATTGTAAACTGGTGGTGATACAAGGCAGCTTATGAAATCTGCTGTCACAAGCACACTGTTATCAGTGTTTAAAAAGATGTATAGATAAACATCTAGTTGGGCTACAACCACATCTCCTGCTGCAATGTTATTATATTGTATATAATACATATATTATATATCATCTGCAGGCAGATTCTGAAAAAGGAAAAAGCAAGGCTGAAAGAACAGTCTGACTTCTCTAAACTCTGCTGTTCCTTATAACAAATTGGGGTTCCTCCATGGTGCCTTTAGAGAGAACAGATGAGAAAAAAAAAACACCCTCAAATATATTTTGACTAGGAATAAAAAAACTGGGGTTGTGAGCCTGAGTCTTTCAACTGGGATTATCTGATAGGTACGATTTTATAAATTGGAGTTGGGTTTACTGTGACATAATGTCAACCTGGAATTCTCAATGTATTTCCAACATTTTCTCTAGATGAATATGCCGTCTCTAACTTTAGATATTTGCTATGTAAAGCCTCATTCCAGCTCCCAGTCCAGGTAGGTGCAATCCTTTTGCCAACCTATGCACATCTTGGATTCTATAGAGGGTCACAAACAGCACTAGAGAATTATATTTAAACAACTGAACCAATCTCCTAGCATAGGATTATGTTTTCAGATTAAGTTATTGGGATGTTGGTATCTAAATGACAGGCGTTTAAGGCAGCACTGGCATGGCACTTTATTCATCTCCCCAAACATATGCTTCTAGTGCCATTGGTGACATCTTCTGCCACGTAGGGCTCAGACCTACAAGAAACATGTAGATATGGCGCAGGAATTACAGGAGGCCTGTACCCACCTGGACTGGCATCTGGAGACCAGCAGAGACAACCTAGGGCACCTTCCACGGTATTAGATACTTATCTTTAGGTAACCGAATCAAGCCCTAGGAAGTATATTTAATGGAGTTTGCAGAATTATTCAGACAGACCCAAAGTCCACTCATGGATGGTCAGCTGAAATACTTCCAGCTTAGCTTTGATGCCTAAATTTTGGACATGCCAAGTTAATTAAGAATGATGTTACCAATGTTGTTTCAGCTGGAGGATGACCACGTGTTAAAGCAGATCTTGGCTACATACCATGGCTAATGCATAGCATAAGCTTCCATGGGGAAGTATATGTCAGCCACAATAATGGACTGAACTAGATAACAAATGAATAAATAAGTAACTGCAGTTTGGTTGAACAGGGCCTTCCAGCCTCTGACACTGTTATATATTATCTGTGTACACTTTGTACATTGCTTCATATTTTATAGGGTAACTGTCACCTTAGTCTTCCTATCAAGCTATGGGTATCACTAGCTGCTCTTTAATTAAGTTACAGTAAGAACTAGTTAAAGAAAAAGAAAAGAGTTTAGGATTGAGAGTAGAAATGTTAACAGTGTTAAATTCAGTCAAGTAGACAAAACTGAGTAGACAGAGCAAATCAGTTTAACATGATCCACAAATAATTAACACAATTTTTGTTTGAGTCAGGCCCTGTGTTCTCTTTAAAGCCACTTCTGCAATCTGTACAGTATTTAGCTACACATGACAAAACAAGATGTCTTTTGCTCTGACTAGAGCTACTTGTGATCTTGAAGGTTTTTATAGAAAACACTGGAAAAGCACTAATGCTTATTTTCAAAACGTGTCATCTAGAAGTAGATATTTCACTATCAATAATTACATCTTATAATTTAATAAATAGCAGCTCTTCTAGATGACTTCTAATTATAGTAAAAAATGTAAATTCTATTTCTGTTTACTTGAATCACTTAGGACTAAAGGGTTATAGTCTTACATTAGTACCTTATGCTACAAATCATCCCACTGATTACTTGTAGATACATATTCCACTGAGTACACTCATCAACATTGTAACTGAATCAGAGAAAACAGGATTAGAAGGGACTTAGAGGTCATTCAGTCCATTTTCTTGTCTCAAGCAATGATCAGCTGTACTTAGAACAACCCTGACGGATGAGGGAGATTTTACTTTCTGCAAAATCTCTTTCATTATTGCGTATTTTTATAATTAGAAAATGTTTCCCTCATGTTTAAACTAATTCTCCTTTAAGTCCACTGCTTCTTATTCCACAATGGACATAAAGAAAGCTCATTTGTTTCTTTTTCTCCACCCAATTGTTGTTTAGAGTGTTGAAGACAAGTTATCATCCCTCCTTTTCTTTTTTTTTTTTTTCTCTTTTTTCCTAAAGAAAGCAATCTAAGTGCTTTCAATAGGTCAAGTTTTCTGATCAGACCCTAAGTTCATTAGTAGGTCTGAGTTGTTCTGGAGCAGCCCCATCAGGCCTCCAACCGTTGGCCCAGGAGTACCACATCATAGTGGAACCCAGTCCTCTCCTGGCACGGTGCAGGCAGGTCTGCATCCTGCTCTGTCCCCTGCTCATCCTGACTCGTTCTCTTGACTTCCCAGGTTGACCTCAGACATTTTGCACTTGTGTGATTCTCACCAAACTCTCAGAGGAGACTGTTATTCCCCAGACCAAGCTTTGCTTGCATATTGCAGGACTCCACCAAGGTCAGCTAGGCCACCGTCCTACCTGTGCTATGGTCACGCTTGGTCCCCAGCTTGGTTTCCTTTATGCAGTCCTGTTCCTGCTACTCCCTGAGAGAAACATTTTGTTTCCCTCTTATTTGAACTGTCTTGAATTTGGGGGTTTTTTTTGTCTTTTTTGCTGATTTATCAGGATCATTTTGTATTCTAGTCCTTCCCTCAAATCTTATTGCAGCCCCTCCTAGCTTGGTGCTGATTAGTAATTAAATAAGTATACACTTCATGCTTTTGAAATAATTAAGGGAAATATCGAGTGGTGGCAGACTGAAGACAGACCCTGTGAAATTCCACTTACAGCATCCTTCCAACTTGGCAGTGAACCTTAATAGCTACTCCCCCAGTATGATATTCTTCCCTTCCAGCAGTGCCGTATTTCCTTAGCTTGTTTAAGAGAGACCTGCTGAAGTTTAGCCACATGATCTCTGTTTCTTCTCTCTTTTTTCAGGAAAGCTCTTAACTTGTCACAGGAGGAAACGAATAGATATGACATGATTTTTTCTCGGCTGTTCTTCATCTCCTTATAAGCATGTACCAGCTGTATACAAGTAGTTCAATTATTTATTCCAGTATTTTCACAGGAGCTGAAGGTCAGCTGCTAGGTTACTCCTTACACCCATTAAAAATAGACAATACATTTTCCTTTTCCGGGCTTCTGAAGCCTCACTAGTCCTTATGAGTTCACAAAGTTGCTGACCCTGAGACTGTTTGAGTCAGTACCATAAAGTGAATTTCATCAAGCACAGACAGTTCAAAGCATCCAACTTACCTAGCTGCTCTCTAATTGGCTCTTCTAACTGCTCTTCTGGCCTGAGATTTTACCCCTTGTCATTGATGGTGACGTAATGAGCTATCTGATGAACACTGTTATTGTCAGTGAAGGCTGAAGCAAAAAAAAAGTGCAGTAAATGCTTTGGCTTTTCTTTGCATCACCTATTGATAGCTATCTCTCCTTGTTAAGCACCATAGCAACTCTTTGCTTGATCTCCCTCGTCCTTGGTAACATATTGCACTTACAGAGGATTCCTGGTTTCCTATCATCCTTGCTAGAACACTTGCTATGTTTTTCCTTTTTAAATTTAGGGGTTTAGGCATCTAATAGGAGCAGACTGCTATTTCAAGGGTGCTAACCAGGTTATTTGAGTATCTGAAGATTCTGCTCAGGTGCTTAAATGCAGATTTACGTCTGCAACTTTAAACTTTGAAGCCTGAAAATGTTGGCATATGTAAAGAAGTATCGCATCCACTTAACTGCTTTCAGCAACAAAATAGGAGAGGGGGAAAAAAAGACAAATACTACATCCAATTTATCAGACCTTCAATCTTTTTAAATGTTGTTGTTTTCTTAATTTAAAAGGAATAAGCTCTTTCTTTTAATGCTTTTGCTAATTCTTCCAATAAAATACTAATTTCTTTTCCTTTCACACATGTAACAGTCAGAAGCTTATTTCTTGATTTAAAATTAAAGCAATTACTTACTGCATTATTTCCTTAATAGAAAAGCTTTAAATTACCTCCCAATTTGGAGTGCCTCAGTGGTTTCTATGAAGTGGTTATCAATGGTGTCTAGCTTCATTTCCACTGCAAAATAGAAGAATCCTGTTAATATTAACTCATCCTTCTCTTTCAGGCATTCTGAACAGATTTAAATGATTTCCCCCCCCCCCTTTTTTAAAATATATAGAGAAAGAATTATCTTATGCTTAGGGCTACAAACTAGGTGTCCAACAGAAGTAACTCCACATGGCTCCTGTTTTGGAGTGCTTCACGACCAGAAAAAAAATACTCATGGCCTGTCCACATAAACATTATTTCTCTGAGCTGTCTAAATGAAAGGTACTCTGTTGTAAGAGTTACTTAAGAAAATTACTGATTCCACGGACTGCAAACTCTATTGTGCAGACATTATCTTATTCATCTGTAAAGACATATTGGGATTCATTGCATGCATAGAGATTCTCATTATGTGCCAGAGTAGGATCATACTAAATGATGATGCCTTATTTCAGCTGACGTTTATACCGCTTATACAAGGAAATTTTATAAGGATTTTTATATTTGTTATTGTTATACATAATTTATTCCACTGGATCCATCCTTTCCCATTGATATGTAATCCCAGCTTGTTTTCTTCATCTTCTGTACCAATCACACTGCAGTGCATGTGCCACGTTGTGCCAGAGAATTTTGTGGGGATTGTAGAAGTGACACAAAGTGGCACGAAATCTGGATAGAATCACCAAAAAATTTGCAATGTGATAAAGGATATATTTTTTTTTTTCTCCTCTCAATTCACATTTCATAGACAAAGAGCAATTCCGAATTATGTTCCAAACATACTGAAAGAAACAGGCGCCCAGGCTGTTTAACTCCAGCCTGAAACATTAAGTAAAGTCATAACCAATGGATAAAAGGATACTATAATGAATTGCAGTGGGCTCAGTTCCATATCCACTTCTGATTCCTGCACAAGGTAATCATCATGTGCAACTTCCTTCTTTTTATTATTCTGGGGCAGGGAGAAGAAAAAAAGAAAAATCAAAAAGAAAGGTGTAAGTAAGGAAAGACCTAAAAATAAAATAAAATATAACTTCATGACTAACCTAGATATACATACTAAAACTGATATATATTTGATATAAACAAATAATTGAAGTCTCTCATATACATTTTAATGCACTAAAAATAACCAAGCATTTAATTGCAAGGGTAAGACAGAAATTATTCACTAAAAATATTTTTGAGGATTTGAAGTGCTTTTTCCCAAATAGTAATCATTATACTGAAAGAACAATTTTTGTTCTCTGTATTGGTATCTCACGAATCAGATTTTTCAATTCTGGGTTTAGGGCTGGTTTTTTTTTTCAGTGGAAGGGAGCAGCTGCAAAAGTGAAGTTTTATATCTTTTGGTTTAAAAAATATTGCTGGAACAGCTGTTGATATTGACCACTTACGGCATTGTCCAGTGGAGCTTTTCTACACCTGTAGACAAAGGTGTGGTATTGCTCCTATTTCAGTCATACTAATTTTTCATAATGAATGAGAGCCGCAGCTCAGTGCTCCTCAGCAATCTCAAATAGTTAAGCTCAGGGAAAGCGAGTAAGCAGCTATTGGAACAACCGATGTGACCCATTTCTTACTAATCTTGGGAGTGAGCCAATAGACTGAGACTGAGGAGGTGCATCTATTTTTTTCCACAGTTATTCATTGGTATTTACATTCCACCTGCACTCCCAGCAAAAGCACTCAACCAATGAGTCTATGTGTTGGTTCTGCTTTATTTAACCTGACGTGCACTGGATGTATTTGGAGTTCAGGGGATAACTGATTTTATAAGAAAGGGACTTTTGGCAAGGCCAGAGGGTGAACTTCAGTGTGAATAAGAGAGTCTGCAATCACTTTAATATTATTACTAAGATCATCATTAAATGCATCAAATGCTTCCAGAAGCTTTGATTTCTATCTTTTCAATGGCACCAGGGACAAAATATGTAGGTGAAGAAATGTTTCTATGCAGGACATGGATGACAATTTACAG
>NW_009648369.1:2760349-2810435 GCF_000708025.1 Charadrius vociferus
ACTATTCCATAATATGTCTTTAATAGATAGACCCCAACTTTTACAGCTTTTTGAACAGGAAATTGTCTGGAAATCAGTAAGTTATCTGAAAAAGATAAATATAGAAAATAGTCAGTATTAATAACAATTTGGTTCTACTCACAAGCTTTCTGCTAGTTTACTCAGCCCGAGGAGCAGCCGGTCTTCAGGAATTCATAAGGTGCATATCATAATCTTCCTGCAGAAAAGATACGCATCCCACCTGAGTGTACTGAAGAAATGAGGCAAGGGAGAAGGGAGAAGTCCAAGTGCGCTTCACACTCAGAGCACGGTAATTTCTCTCAGGAGTCCTGAAACTTTACAGTGTGTACCATGGTCTTGGGTAACCCAGAGTCATTTCTATCCCTCCCCACCACAGCAATCCCAAATGGCTTGTTTCTTTCCAGAGTCAAGGAATCGAGTTATCCACTTATCTGTGTATAAACTGCACATCCAACCCCAATGTCATCCAACATGAAGTATGTCTCACTAGGGAACTGCACTTACATGTCCAGAGCTGCATCTAGCACAACATCCATGTACTGGGTATCCATTCCTCTGCACAAGCTTGCGGTGACATCATTTAATGATGCTGGACATAGACGCAGTCATGTTGCATTATACTTCTCTTTGTAAGTACTCTTTTTTCACCCAGCTGCTTGTCCTTGAAAGCTGCTGGACACAGTACTCCAGACGTGATGTTGCAAGGGCCAGATAGAGGGAAACGATCATTTTCCTTGACTTGCTGGCTGTACTCTTACTGCAGCTAACATCAAGCAAGCCCATGTCAAAACCCTGACTAATATTAAGGCATAATATATTGACTGCTTCTGTCCTGGGCCTGGCTTAAGAGTTTCTCCAACTGAACTGCAGTTGATCTTGCATACCAACTTTTAGATTTCTGCCTGATGCCAAACTTATTTTTCTAGGCCACTATGTCCCAATATGAGCAGCTATATGTGCTCTAGCAATATTAGTATTTTCTTACTCACATGCTGGAGAACTGGAACTAAGAAAGCAGGTGGTATTTTCTGATAATTTGAAAGGTAAACAAATCCTTGCAAAAGTGAAGAGATAAACATTTCCAGTTTCTCCTCTGCCCCATAGTTTGGGAGCAGCGCCACTTTTCAGAGCAGGAGCAGGGCTCCACCGATCTACATGTATACTCTTGAAACCCAGGACCCTTCTAAAAAGACAAATTTCCTCAGCAACAGATCTACAGATGAGGAAAGAACATGTGTGAGAGAAAACAGGGTTGGAGATGTTCTCCGTACATGCAGCTCCAAGCTTTCAGTCCTGTGGGTATCTCAACATCTTTTCCATGCATATCTTAACTTCATTCATAGAATCATAGAATGGTTTAGTTTGGAAGGGAGCTTAAAGATCATCAAGTCCCACCCTCCCATGCCATGGGCAGGGACACCTCCCACTAGACCAGGTTGATCAAAGCCCCATCTAACCTGGCCTTGAACACTTCTAGAGATGGGGCCTTCAGAACTTCTCCAGGCAGCCTGTTCCAGTGCCTCACCACCCTCATAGTGCAAAATTTCTTCCTGATATCCATTGTAAATCTACCCTCTTCTAGTTTAAAGCCATTACCCCTTTGCTGCATTTGCTGCATCTTTTGCAGTCATTTGCTGCATCTCACACCCCTTCCACTTGCTGCATTTCATACCATCATTTTGCTTACCTTACCTGACAACACAGACGTGTTAACTTTTTGCTACTTCTTGTCCTCCCATCCCCTTTAACAGAAGAAATTGTTCATTTGACACTGTTCAGTGCAAGATGATACATTGATTCAACAACAAACATTGTTCGTCAAAGTTTGCTGCTCTGTTTCTGAAATTTTGGATGCTGCTACAGACAACCATGAAGGTGGCCAGCCAGACTTTCCTCACTCCCTCAGAAGTCAGTGTCCAGGTGATACAACTCCTATATGGGAGAGTGGCTGCAGCATTTCAGGTATCTTCTGGGTGCATCTCTTTCTCTGCACTGTTTGTAGAGTGGACTGCATCAAATAATACAGTCAGATGAGTGTGGTGATCTTGATGATATAAATATTGCATTAACAACATATGAAAGACTTTTCTGCAGAGCTGGAAAGGAGTATTGAGCAGATATAAATACTTCTCTAGTTTTCTGGCAGAGGTGCGCTGAATTGGAGATAGGTGTTTTTTCCAAACTTTAAGTGGAAAGCGCAGGCCCTAAAAATTCATTCGTTGTTTGTCCTCTCTGAAAAGAGGGAAATAGTCTTTAAAAGCAATGCCATTGATTCTTTGTTATAGCATGGGATTATGAGATACTAGCCATGAAAAGCTAAGGCTCATTTCAGCCTGTATTGAATTTATAATCAATAAAATAATTACTTGATTCAATCTAAGGTACTAGGTCAATTAATTACATTTAAAAAAATATTTCTGGCTTTAAGGATTGTTTTACCTATATTGCATAGCAAAGTAATGATATAATTAGGAAGAAATTAATCACTCTGGCAAGGTAGTTTTCCATTTGCATTGAACGGATAAAAAGTAGAATGAATGTGTATTTCAGTCAGGATCACTTATATACATTTTTGCGCACCTAGCAAGACTAATCAAGACTAACCACCATTATGTCCATGTCACAGGGAAAAATTTACATTGTCTAAATCACACCAGGATCGAAGTAGTTTATCGAATTACTAATGGCATGTAATTAATTGGCAATCAGTGAACTATACATTCAGGATCAATATCAGCAATGCAGCATATAAACCATAATACTACACACTGACAAAATGTTAATATGTGTAGACTAATTTCTAAACATCCTTTTAGAACTAATCCCCAAATTTATAATCACGTATGAACACATTCATTTACGCGGTTGCATAAACAGATACACACACACACACACCCCTCACAGGCCACGCAAATTACCAGCATCCCTTTCTTGGGGGGGGGCAGTCCCTTCTTGCATCCCTCTTGCATGGGAGAAGTGGGTGACCCTGCTGTACGTGTGCCTGTGCTGCTCCCTACCACCCCCTCTGCCCATGCAGGGCAGAAACCCCCTGCGAGGCCGTGGGTACACACTCAGGCGTCCCTGCTTGCTGTCCCTCACTGGCTGGGTGCCATTTCCCCCGGTGTCCCAGGGGAGGATGCTCAACCCAGCTTGGGCAGGGTGGTGATGCTGCTGGGGGACTTCTGGCAGCACCAAAACAGGTTTAACCTACTGCTCTGTTTTGGTGTCTTTTATCTTCAGCCTAATGACTGCAGCATCAGCTCCAGGTAGATTGTGACTATTCCCATTTACACCTGACTAGACAGGTATATCCAGTTGTGTTTAAATGCATGCATTTCTGTACTGTTAGTCAAATGGCTGTTCATTCTATCCTTTATTTTATTTCTTTTTACAAGACCAAAATTTCATACACTGTATTCAAAGGTTTATCTCTTGCTCTGAAATTGCTTATGGGTGTTTTTTCCTTTTTTTTGAAAAAGGTCTTTCTGTCTACCTTGTAAGTGTTTCTTACTAAACCAGGCAACGGCTGCTGCAGCTTTGTTCAGGGTTGGCGAACTGTTTTCTGGTCTCAGCACTGATCTGCATGGTGTGTTTTCATCTTTGCAGACTGGCTTGAGTCTCCCATAATCAGTCCCCATAGTACAGACTGATGATGACATTGAACTGTAGAAACAGGGGAAGTGTGTGGCAAGAAGTGAGGAACCTGAAAGCATTTGCTTTGACTAACATCTTGAAACACACATTCACCTTCACCTGAAGTTTTCAGAAAAAAATATTGGACAGGTGTCAGGGTTCCCCCTTCATCAGATTACACTGAGAGAACAAAATAAGACAAAGGAAACTTATAAAACTAAGAATGTGAGAATTAAGGAAAATTTTCCTTCAGTTTTGTATCTCATATGTTATCGACTTTGATGTTTAAGAACATATGGGTTTTGAATGAAGTTTTTCCACAACTGCAGGCACTTCTAGTGGCTGTATTTTGAGAGGATTGCCTACTGTCTACGAAAAAATAACTGTACCCTGAAGCATTTTTCTAAGTGGCAGCATGTGAGAGATTTCTCTGCTCTACCTAGCTGCTGTATTTAATTAAACTTGGAGAAACTTCATAGGCTGAGATGTTTACTTTCCTTGTAGAACAGAATAAAGAGGATTAAACTTTATAAAGAAATTAGAGGGACAGACAGGCAGACACTTACCTACAAACTGTGACTATTTTTAAAATGTTAGATTTAAAAAAGAGATAAAAGGTGAAATGTTTTGAGGATTTTGCAAACAGACACATTTTTTTCTCATTGTTGAAGAAACAAAACAAAAACAAATCCACATATAAAATTGGAATGAAAAAATGGGGGTTTTTTACACTGCTTGGCATTTTTATCAAAAACACATACATCAACTCTACCTTTTAATGATATTCAGAGCACAAAATATCAGAGGATTTAAAGCATTCTAAGTTTTATTTAAAACTGTACTGCAGGGACTTCTACTATTGCCAGCATTTTCATTACAGGCAATCTCTCATCATGTTGAAAAAAGCTTCTGTAAATTGAAAGAAATAACATTAAGGTAGTTCTGTAATATGTAAATAGAGGTTTAGATTAATTAACCCAAAACTGCATAAAAGTTAATGAAGAATATGAATACAGAGTTAAAATCATCCTATAGAAAATACTATAGTATTATATCACTACTACAGGCAAAAATATCATTCTTAAAACTCTACAAGTTTTAGATATGGTGAAAGTTCTTTTTTCTTTGGAATTTCATAGAAGTAGGAGAGGACATCCAGAAAACACAGAGCTGTTTTTAATAAAACATCTGCTTTCTCAAAGTCTTTTTTTTTTTGTTTATTTTCTCCCTTATCTCCTCTAAGTTGGCAGCAATATTATTCTTAAGTACCAAGATTCTTCAAGGTTGTAACAACCTTCCCACTGAGTCAGTGGATACTAAGCAGCAGCTTGTAGGGTCTGCCCGTAGTTCAAAAAAGAAGCTCCAATCACCGACCCATCTTAAATAATCAAGCAAATAGTTCAGTGTTGCACCCTCACGTTATGCAGTGGTACTACTTAGTGATCATTGGAAAAGTACTCTTTTCTGTAGAGACATAAAAGTTGATTGTTTAACATAGACAACATTTTATTTATTTTTTTTCCTATTTTATTTCAGACAAGATGTATTGAGTGTTCTTCTGTAGGCAGAAGCTTTTCAGCTCTTTACTTCCAAAAATTAAGTTTTTGCAGTACTAAGACACTTGTTGCCATCAGCTAAAATCATATAGTAGTGCATTCTTTCCATTTGTTTCTAGATTTTTCAATGTATATTGCAGCACATTTTGCTTGTATGTTTTCTTCCTCAGCAGCTAATCGACCTTCCTTTTGCTGAGACATCAGAAATAGTTTCAAACTCTCCGCTTTGCGCAAGTGCCACTGAACCCAAAAATGAAATAACACTAGTGAAATGTCAGAAATAGGTAGTGTCAAACTATCAATCAGATGCTAATCCTGACAACGTTAATTCTAGCTAAGCTCAAAGGAGCTGTTAGGAAGAGGATTTCAGTGCTACAGCCATTCGAATTAAGAAAAAATATTTCACAGGCGTTTAATGCTTTGTGTTAATTTTGCAATTAATATTAACAGTATTATAATCTCTATAGAGAGAAATGTCAAAGTAAGACAACCTCATCCTTCATGCCCTATGCAACCTAAAGTCTGACAGTGATCATCAGATACCCAAGTTCCTAAATAAGGCACTGAACAGACAATCTCTTTAATACCATGAAGAATAAGTTTACAGGAAAAGATATCCAAACCACACTATCAGCCAGTTAATTTTGGGTTCTGCTGGGAAGCCTGATAACTAGACTTTTTCTTATTTTTCTGCAACTCCTCAGTAGTAAGAAGAAAGGAAAGCGGCTCAACAATTTCAAAGCTGAAGGCAGAGGTGAAAACGGGTTCATATTTTGTCAGAAACTGCTATACAGACCACAGTTACATATGTACAGTACAAAGGAATAAAGGACAGAGGATGAGTCTAGGCTGCTTGGGTCACTGATAAGCATCTCATGTTCACATTCAAGAATCATAAGGCCCATAAGACCATAAGGTGTCTGATTTGCTAAACAGCCATGCGCTCCTGCTTTACTTTTCCTGCTTTGATCATTCTTCAAGCTCTCCTACACATTTCTTTCACTGAGTTCATATTTCTTGATAATGAGTCAGACACAGTCAGACACAGAAAAATTCTTAGCTGTGCTCTGCTTGAACATCTGCCTATCATCACTAAATATCCCTTGATTGATACATTATAAGGTTGCGCTTGCACTGTCCGCTCTTACATCAGATTGGTGTTGCACATCGACCAGACAATCAACTCAAAGTATCACCTCCACCCAACAAACATTGTTCATGCCGGTAATTCTTTCTAGTAGTCACTAAGTTTATCATACTGTCTTACATTATTAATCGTCTTATGACTTACCTTACTTCAGTCCTTTGGGTCTTTCTATGCTCTCCATATTTTATTTCTCATTGTCTGCACTACTTATGCCTTCAGCAGTATTGTTTGCTCATTTTATTAGCACATTCTTATGGCAAGGTCATTAAAGCAGATATCAGCTAAGTTTGATCCCAAGACTGTTTTTTGAGAAATAAAACACATCACCTCTTTCTATTCCTGAACATCTTACAATTTCCCCTTTAATCAGTTCCTAGTCCACCTTTCAATTTCTACTACTCTAATCCAGTTTAACAAGCAGTCTATTACGCAGCATCAATTTCCTATGCTTCACTGAAAATATAATAGATATTTTTCAATTCCTTTGTCTAGAAAATCAATTATTTTAGCAAGCAAAAGCTATCATGTCAGTCTGTCATGTTCATCTACACTGCTTTTTTTCCATTGCTGTACATCTCAATGTGTCTAATTATTCTTTCCCATGAAACCTGCTAGTTTTGCATGTGGCTGAGAGTAGGTTAGCAGGTTAGTGCCTACTTCAACTACTCCTAAATGCCCTTTGTAAGTATTTATCAGATATGCACTTCCCAAATCAATCTTTTATATCCTCAGTATGATGGATATTGATACAAATTTACAATTAATCTGGTGTACCACTTATTTCAGTATTCTGCAATGGTGTTTATCTGTTTTACAATTTACATTTGAGAACTAGTTCTACTTTGAGTGTTGGAATTTGGATATAATTTTCTTCCTAACTTATTTGTCTCAATTATACATCCTTTCTGTGTCTTCCTTTGTCTTCATCCACTTTCTCAGTGAAAGACAAGGTATTTGTTCAGGGTTTGGACCATATGTATTATTTCTCTTTTCTTGTTTCTTTTTTGCGTATATAGCTAAAAATCTTTATTAATCATATTCATATTATTTGCAAGGTTAGACTCAGCTTTATTTTTTACAGCTTGCATTTTGTCCTTACTTTATCTGAACCACTGTCCGATTTATAGGACTTTCCTGGTGCTAATTTTTCTTTTCCTTTCCATTGTAGATGTTCAGTTTACACATAGTATCTTTGTTGAAGTTGTTATTTATCCAGTTCAGTGTGTATTCCTTCTCTGCTTTGCTCTCCATTTATAGTCTGCGATTTGCAGATAATTTTGTTCACTTTTGGTTAAAGTTATTTGAAGCTTCCAGCAAATTCAGGTCTTTGACCTTGTTTTACTAACCTGTTTTCTCAATTTTTTAAAGGTTGATGATTTGAAATCAGAAAGGGACAAGTCAGGAAACATAGTCACTGATTAAGAAGACAACATCAATTTGAAATTAAGAAAGAGTTTGTTTCAAAGGTGTGAATGTCCATGTCAATGCAAATGCAATAATGTTGAAGGCAAACTTAGGTCTCAGTTAAATTTAGCTTTCCACTTCATGTGTTTAAGGCTTTTTGTCTGTCGCTATTAGAACTGTTTGCAAAATTAATTGATTGAGAACCATAACCCTCTGCAATGTAGACAATTATTATTCTCATTTACAGATGGGTAAACAAACATTCAGGTTAAGTGACTCGTCCAAAGTTAATCAGTGGTGGAAGTGCAACTTCACGCTCTTGAGTGACAGTCCTGTAGATTACAGTGCCTTCCCAGCCCATTTAATGTTGCCTATGCAAACCGCAGATATGAGGGCAGGTTTATGTTTTTTCTCCTACCCACCTCTACCTATCTTGCGATTAAATTTACCTGTTCCAAACGGACCCTGATCAACAATTATTATCACATAAGCATGAACATTCAACAGAGGCCTTTGCAAAGTCGACAAAGAGAGCTCCATGGTGACTGAAAATCAATAGGGCAGAGAGAAGAATAAAAATTATTTTTGTAATAACTCCTTTTGAAATGAGTATTCGAGTTGCATGAGAACTCATGACTCAAATAGTGTTGCATGGTCTTATGAATAGTAATGAAATCAAATACTAAACAGAGGTATTAGATTTTAATTGAGCTATTCTTTAAAAGACTTTTTTTCACAGTGTCAAGGTCATATTCTCACAGATAAGAAGTTTATTATACAAGAGGAATAGTGATAATAGGCACTGGAGACATATTGAGTACATGTGGCACGCTACATGAAAGAAGAGAGAAAATATACTAAAAGCAATAATTGAAGTATACACAGAAGACATTCCCATTGATAAGTAGTTTAAATTATTAAAGCATATAAGAGGTTATTAAGTAGAGGGTGTATAAATTACTTTTTTGCTGAATATAACTTTTGTTACTCTCCAAAACTTATTCTTCTTTTAAAGTGAGTTTAAATGCAATTCAATTTTAAAATATCTTTTGAAATTTCCTTTAATACATATGTGTTATTACAAGTGTAATCCTGATGCACTTGTGATCAGGTTACCTATACGAGATCTTCATTGTCTTTAACTGTGAGTCTGAGTAGCCCTGCTTTGATCAGACTGGACATCTTGGCTCTGAGGACTTCCCAAGGCTTTCCTAGACTCATCAAAACCTTTAAGCATGAGATAAATTTAAATATTTTAGTCATACCATCTTCTTTAAGCATGTTTTAATCATTTACCACTGAAGCCAATGAGATTTAAACAAATGCATAAATGTTTTGGTATAACACCTCTTTGCTTTCCTATTTGTCTGCATTATATCATACTGGGATACATGTTGTTTTATATTGCCCTGTGGAGTATCTGGCATTTAGTGTCTGCCTTGTTCAAATTTTGTGCCCCATATAGCCTATATTTCTGATATTACATCTGGCCCCTTTTTAGATTTCAAAGCACAACCTTCTTTCAATGTTGTTTATCATTAGCCAATACTGTTCAGAATGGTTCATTGCACAGGGAAAAGTCATATGGGTCTGTGGCAAGGAGTTTACAATTAAGCTGTGGGCTGTGCAGAAAAGTGCACAAAAATGGGTTCTCCATGTTAAACTGGCTGTGTCCAAGAAGCAGATACATTTTCCTGAAATGGAGTCCAGATTTAACTCCTTCTCCAGAACCTTCCACCTGAATGTATACCAAACCATCTGCTTCTGATTTGCAATGCTTCACAGAAAAGGTATTTTAAAAAATGTGGGTGTCACAGTCCTTTCTGATTCATTGGCATAATTTCCATTGCAGAGAGTGTGCCATTATCTTTTTTTCCCATTTAACCTTCCAATAATCATATTTTGTTTATTCCAGCCAGAAGCAGTACTAATAATTATAACACAATGTGCTCATACAAAAAGGAACAGATAATATTCATGGAACAAAATTAGAAAATATTCATGTGCCCATATGGCACACAGAAATTACTATCCCATTAGCTGTTAGCTTTCCATTAGTAAAAATTGGAGTCAATTTACTCCTGACATGTCCATGCAAAGAACCTAACTTTTATAATAGTTTGTCCATAATTCTTTAGTCAGGAACCATTTCAAGCACAGCAACAGAGTATTACAAAACCTGTGTCAAGATTTCACTTATTGCAGTCTCACATCTTTACTGTTGACATACATTGGTAATCATAATTGACATCGGCATCTTCAGAAAGACTGGTCTTATCTCATTGTTTGTGTCGTTCCCACTACTCAGAGAATTTTTACATGCTTCTTCTACATTTGTTTCAGTACAGGATTAGATCTGGAGCAGTCTCTGCATCAATTCTTTGTTAAAAGTTATTTATCAATACAGGCACTTAAACTAAGCATCCGGATATATTTCTAGCATTCAATTAAAAATCTCTTTCACTGAATTCTGGGATTTTCTCCAGTTTTTCTGGAAGTATTAGAAAAACATGTTATACATTCAGAATAGTTTTTCCTCTTACATCTCACATTAAACAGATTATTATTTTTAAAATGGGGATATTGAAATAATTCATATATACATAGAATCTAATTCTAAAGATATAAATCTGATGACATTTGCTTCACACATACTGGAACAGTTAACAATTTTGCTTACATAAGGAATCCAAGCGTTAATTCTAATTCTTTTAGTGGAGTACAGTAGGATTAACATTCCTTTTTTCTTTTTTTTCTTTCCCCTGTTTTCCCTAAACACATCTTTTTCCTCTTGACACTCTGAAAAGTTCATTAAATTCTAAAGCAATATAAATATTGTCACAGCATGCTGAAGACCGTACTTGCTTTTGCAAGAAGCTTTTATCCATTGCTTCATGGCTGTGTAGGATTTTTCTGAGCCATAAGACAAAGGATATCTTCCAGGAGTTCCTCCAAATATGGTGGAATTCTAAGTGTTAGACAGAAGGATTCCCATGGACATGGCCCTCATTGTTCTGAAAATATCTGATATTTATTTCAGAGTGCAATTTTCACCTACATTTTTCCAGTAAACACCCTACTTGCAAATGTATTCAAGCTAGCCATAAGCATTAAATTCTCTTTTTTTTACCTCTCATAGTCTATTGAAGCAGATTCAAGTATCACAGGAATACGGAAACCTTACAAAGTTTTACAATTACATATTCAGTATTTGCTTTAAAATTAACCAGAATTTCTGGCATTTTTGACGTACTGATATCTGAAATGACACTGTTTCCACTGAGCTTAGAAATGAATGTATGTCCACAATGCCTTATACGCTATGTGGTCTAAGGATTCATTTTAAGCAAATACTAATTATTAAATGTGATTTCTTTTTTCCTTCCTCTTAGCCTTAGACACAGTGTGATATTCATATTGATGGAAGTTTTTGTACATTTGCTGGTTGCAAAAGAACAGTTCTTTCTCTGCAATGTTATTTATTCATGACTGATTTTCTGCCTTCTTTGATACTTATCAGTATGGTATGTTTAAGAACAGTGGTGTTAGGATGGACAGAATTTATAGGAACCATACCATAACCAATTTTTACACTGTGAAGACTTTAAAACCTACAACAGTCTATGTGGCAGAGGAAACATGACTGAAAGCATTTCTGCTGATGCTAAACCAGAGACAAACCTTCATATTAAGTAAGGATCTGCTCATCTGAGTAAGGTACTCAGCATTGTATCTAGGCCAGATGGTAGGCCAATAACACACATTTCACTGAAAAGAGACTACTGAAATAGTTATCCAATGGAGATTATGTCCATACATATGTTTTCCGCTAAGACTGGGTGGTTGACGACTGGCATAAAAGCCTTGATACAGAAAGATTTATATCCTTTCTTTCTTATGACTTTTCTAAATTTATTAGAGTTATGGTAGATGTATGAAAAACTTTGACTGATTTGGTTTTCAGGAGACATCATAATTTGTATTTGATCTTAAAACCCAAATAAATTAAACCATGGAATAGGATTGGATGGGTAGTGATATTCATCTTTCAAAAAAAAAAAAAAATCTGATTTTTCTGCTGAACACAGTGTTTCTTTCCTATATTCCAAAACCATAAAATATCTTCCAAGGTCTATTAAGAGAATCACTTGGGCTTTTGGGGCAGCTATCTCCATTTTTTTAAAAAATAATATTTAAATTTAAAAGGTTATTTTCAATCAGTTTCAGGTGTCCTAAAGAGGAAATATTTCTAAGGAGTAATTCTCTGACTTTTTATGATGTTTTCATACATCCAGTTTTAAGAAATTATTATAGTCCAGCAGGTTATCTAGCTCCTAATTGCTCCCTGTAGTACCTGGAGAGTGACAGACCCTTCCAGAGAATGGTTCAGGTTAGCAACATAAACTATGCGCTTGTGCAAGGTTACACAGATGCATCATCCCAGAGCTAGCCCTGAGCAGCAGCAGCCAAAGCTCCAGGAATGGGGTAAGAGGTTGCAGAGCTGCTGGTGCACTCAGAGCCCCAAAAGCACCTCCCTGTCATAGCCAGTGAGTTCGGAAAGGCTGCACCTGGTGCTGAACCCTCATGGTTCCACTGCTACACGAATGAGATATGACATACACTGCAAAGATCACATGAAAGGTGCTCTGCTTCCCACATCCCTTTGAGCTCAGAGGTGATTTGTGCTCGCATGCATATTCCATGAAGTCCAGCGCATATGACGTGCTGAGGATTTACCTACATGCCTTTCATGTCCCCTGTCATCTATCGGAAAATTGCAGGCAAATTAACCCTCAATCAACATGATTGACAATAAGCAGATTTTACTTTGTTCTTAAAGAAAAATAGCCTACAAATCATTCATTCCCTTCATTTTGATCTTTTTCCTTTAAAGACATTGTCCATGCAGATAGTAGTCTTCATTTACTTGTTTGTTACAAACAAATGTCAGATGAACCTGTAGAATAAGGGTTTTCTGAGAGCTGTTTATAGCAACCAGTCAACACTTGGTTTATGTGATTGATTAACTACTCTGGTATTTTTGAAACAATCAAGACTTAATGCTCAACAACCAGAACTGGGAATGAATTTTTAAAATAACCAAGATAAGCATAGTAAAAAAATGATAAATACAAGGCTTTCTGCACCCTTTCATCTCTCTGAAAGTAATTCAGGATTTTTAACATCTGTGCCCACTTGGACACCAGTTAAAGGCCATTTTTTTCACCATTTTCAGCATGCATTTACTAACACTATGATCCACTTCTGAAAAGAAAATTTCAGCCTCTGCTATCTTCGTACCATACTAAAAACTGGAGGTTCATTTAGGTGCTTGTCATGGTTCAACCCCAGCCAGCAGCTAGGACCACGCAGCCACTCGCTCACTCCCCTGCTGGGGATGGGGAAGACAGTCAGAAAAGTGACAAAACTCATGGGCTGACATAAAGACAGTTTAATAGGTAGAGCAAAAGCCATGCAGGCAAGCAAAGCAAAACAAGGAATTTATTCCCACTGGCAGGCAGGTCTTCAGACATCTCCAGGAAAGCAGGGCTCCATCGAGTGTAATGGTTACTTGGGAAGACAAATGCCATCATTCTGAACCCCGCCTTCTTCTTCCCCTACCTTTTATTGCTGAGCATGACACCATGTGATATGGAATATCCCTTTGGTCAGTTGGAGTCAGCTGTCCCGAATGCGTCTCCTCCCAGCTTCTTGTACATTCCCAGCCTACTCCCTGGCAGGGCAGCGTGAGGAGCAGAAAATGCTTTAACTGCTTAGCAACAAACAAGAACACCAGTGTGCTATCAACACCATTTCTCATACCAAATTCAAAATATAGCACTACACCAGCTGCTAGTAAGAAAATCAACGCTATCCCAGTTGAAACCATGACATTACTTAAAGAGGCCATGAGCGTTTTGAAACAGTGACATTAGAAGTGGCATTCAGTGGGAATTTCAGCCTTGGCTAAGGACTGAAAACGGTTGTTTACTAAAAGGTTGACGGACTGCAAGTCCTTCTTTGTGTATTGTATGTTTACCCTAGCATTTCCTACATTTTCTAGAACTCTCTTTTTCTTCAGGTTGCCTTTCAAAACCGTACATTTGTAGTGATTGAAGGTATGTAAATATATGCAGCTCTATGAACATTTCCCTTCACTGATTGCTCCTGTATGTAAATATATGCAGCTCTATGAATAAATGTTGGAAATGAACATTTCCCTTCACTGATTGCTCTTTCTTGAGAAAATAAAGCAGCAGTTCCAGGAAAGACATGGGCATTCCCACAATTGTTCACTACAGTCACCAAACGATACTGTTTGAATGTTTGAACAGATTTCTACCTCCTCACCTGTACTTTGCAGACCAGTCACAGGCAAGTATGGTTGAAGGCACAGACACATGCTGCAAATGTGACTGTTCACTCACCTCCTGCTCAGATTTTGGCTAACTCGCAGTTCATGCAAAGACCTGATATGTGCTGGGAGCAGCACCGTTAGGTCAAAGTGAGGGCAACACTTAGGCAGGACACAGTGGCCAGAAAGAGCTAATGGTTATTATGCAGCCATTATCACTGCATTTGGCTGTCTCCAGCAGCCATAATCCTTGTGTGTTGATTGTCTGGCTGTTTTATTCAGAATCTGCTAACTAATCGTAATGGTATAGACCAAACTTCCAAGCTGGAAGGTTACCCAAAGACGTTAGCTTACCCAAAATGTTTTCAAAGCAGATCCAACAGCAGCTGGATTGCTGAGGCTTTCGTGCTTCCTGGTGTGATAGAGGGGACTCCTGCACAGTGACAGAGGAGGAAGGATGATCACTCTCACCATCAGCTAGGTAACTGTTTTGCTTATAGGTGCATGAGTTACAAGTTATGAGTTATTAGTGAGTTGCCAGTTATGATTTAGAGCACCTTTAAGAGTTAGAAACCTCATTAATTAAGTGGTGAATTAGTGAATTCATGTGTTAGACTAGTCCATAGAAAGTGTATTGAGCTCTTGCTTGTCGAGTTTCTTTGTTTTCTAATGAGCTCCAAAAATAAAGTTTAATTTACAGAATATGTTGTCCTGTTCATGGTCCAAATGGACCATGACAAAAAGTGACTTCTTTATATCCCCAGAAAAATCTTTTTTTTTTTTTTTTCCTTTGCCTAATAGGTGTTTTCATCTCTTTCTGCTTCTACTTGAATCCCAATTTCTTTACCATGGTTCTAACACTGCAATTACTTTTCAGATAACGTCTTACAGAGTATGCCTTGTCTTGAAGGTACTTCTGTGATCAAAGTGCTATAGAAGGCTCATACTTCTGTGCTACTGTACTCTGTCTTCTCCCTCCATCTCTCTCCACTATCCAGCTGTTTTCTATGTATCATAAGATTTCTCCACACTATATTATTGCCAAGTACCTCATCAGTTCTCTGTACACTGCCACTACAGGCAATGTTACTAACTATTGTAATATTATGATATCGGTACTGGTCAGTCAAAGGCACTTCTGATGTAAGAAAAATAGAGAAAAAGCATGAGCTTCTTGAGTGTGTGCAGAGGTCTTTGTATACATCTATGGATTTTGTTGAGCTTCTATTGATACTTTCAGTAGAATACCGAAGAGCTACAGCCTCTTTTGCCCTTTCATTTGGTGACGTAAGAACAGGGAACATGGCTTAAATGTTCTTTCTCTTTCCTGGCTGAGTTCAGGTACACAGATGAATAAGCAGGTTGATCCTCAGTTTTGAAGAAACGCCACATGGTGTTCATGCTGATGGTTATTTTGCATATTGTCCTTTACTTCCTCCACAACAGCTGCTCATTTTCCTGTAGGCTTTATGGAGAAAGTCATACTTGCTATTTCTCTGCCAAAACCTTCCTTCCTTCTTCTTCCAATTCTCAGCCCACAGAAAGCTTTCATAAAGGTCACGGAAGCACATGTGATATCAATGTTTGTGTGAATACATGCTTGTATGCATATTCATGGCACTTTCACATTTGACAAATGTTCCAACAAACAGAATTTCTCACATATCAGCGCTTTAAAGCAAATAAATAGGGTCATAACTATCATGGAAATATTTTTCTTGCATTTGGGGGGAAATTCTTGTAGGTATGATAGAATTTTGCTGGGCAGCAATCGGTATAAATGAATTTGTCATGTGATGAAAATTGAAGGCAATGAGCAAATTAAGTCCATGAAGCTATAAAGGCATATAGACCAGCCAGACATTCTTAGGAGAGATTACAGAGCACGTATGGTATTCAGGCTAACCTCAAGAGGAGCATAGTTTGCCTGTGCAGCAGCTCAGGCATTTCAAGACTGTAGCACTTCAGTTTCTTTTCTATCAAGAACCAAATCTGCAACAAAACGTCATAAAACAAACTCCTTTTAAAAATTGATCCCTCTACCCTTTTCCTTGTTTTCATGAGGCTATAAGGAAAGAGTATAGCAGAAAATGATGCTCATGGCATATGAAACGTCCATTTCAAATACAGCATCTTACAGGAAATGACCAGGAAAAAATACAGATCAACAGGAGGCAGAGAGAAAAAAAAAAGTTAAAAATATTTGCTTTCATTTCTCTACAAGAGTGTAAGATCCAGCAGAGTTTTAGGCGAGTTTCTCTGTAGGGTTTCATAGACCTGTATGAACTTCAGACAGAGATGTAGTGTAAATCCTTGCAATTTTTGTTAGTTTGCAATACTTTTACACTTCTAGGAGTCAGGGGACAGATACTGAGCACTACTTTTGTGGGAAATAGAAACTAACTAGCATCATACTTGTGCTAGCATAGTCTGGCATATCCGTTATTCAGAAATATTAATCACAATTTTGTTAGAAGAAAATTAACAAGCTAGGGCCTGAAAGAACAAATAATGATATTAGGAGAACGGTTAGTGTTGCAGAAAAGGCACAAGCTAAAAGCCAGAAGATAGATTTGGCCATTTAGATGTATTGTCAAAGCATAAACCAGTGACTTCTCTGTTATTGTTTTTTCCTCCCACTCTTCGTCTATAATAGCTGCTTAGAAGGAAAGCTTGCTGAAGTATTGCCTGGCATATTAGGGTCTGAGTCTCATTATGTAAATATTATGCAGATTTCTAAAGAACCAAATGTGGTTGCAAAGTAAAGAGAAGGAATACATAGTTAAATGACTGCTTTCCTATTATGGGACCTAGCATATATACATCTCTATATGGTGATTTTAAAAGACAAGGTGGAATCTAAACTCTATAAGCTTTCCTCTTCCAAATGTCTGGCTACCAATTAGTATGTGACTAAAAATAAATTTCTTTCTTAATTACTATTTTTTTCCCAATATCATTCTCATCATTTCATTTTGTTTACTGTTATCTTTCTCCTTTGGCTCTTCCCTCCACTCATCATAATCTCATCAGAGTCATAAGTTTTTATTATGTTTTCTTTTCCAGTATGACTAACTTACATTCTCCTTCTGAAAACATATTTAGTACTCATTTACAACCACAAAATGCAAGCCAATCTGTTGGCTTTCAACAATTTAAATCAAGGGCAAAAGAGTCTTTACTGTGCTCTCCTCTCAAACAGATTAGAAAACCAACTGTTTCACAAGTTTTAGGGTAAATTCCTAGATACATTCTTAGAAACCTTTTTTACAGGTGAATGTATTCCAGAAAAAAGATGATGAAAAGCTAATTTAGGTTTAAAAGAGAAGATTTGGATTTATTAGAAGGGTAAGAAGATGAAACAAAAGTTTCTGTTTCAGCACAATGGTCCAAGAAAGGAAAAATGGCTTTCATGATTCAGGAAGCACGTTTTACACTAACCTGGTAACATGTTACAGGTGTCTACTGTTATTTCAGCAAAAGAATACCATAATGCAAGAGTCAGTTCTGATGGCATAAGTCTATGTAAATGCCAAAAAATTGAGACAGTAATATCCTTTTACAGTAATTCATCTATGTTGCAAGAAGCAACAAAGATGTCTTTACAAAAAAAGGAGGAAAGATCTAAGTATAAATTTTCCCTTTCTCTCTCTCTCAAAATTGAGTAAGAGATAAATAACCTGCTGGATTACATGAAAAGCTTTGGAACCTAATATTTTCTGAGTCAAGTCTGCCTTATTTTTGTCAGTATTCCTCTTCTCCTTTTTATTGCATCCAATATTTACATGCGTCTTTCCCCAGGTGAAGTTTTCACCTTGGGTTTGTGACAGCATTGGAATCTCAGAGCAATCAAGGCTGAAGTCATCAACAGGAATAACATTCCTAGTAATGAGTAAGCTGTTCGCGGCGGTGTGAGGGCACGGAAGAGATATCTGAAGAAACCAATGCTTCTATTCACACAGACAGTACTGGTAATAATATGTACAAGGAAGATAAACTCTCCCAAAGTATACAGAATTAGATTCACAAATCAGAATATGATTTTCTATAAAATGACAGTTGCTTTTTTGGGACCCACGTAGCAAAACAGTTAAGCAAGTGCTTAATTTAAGACCTTTTCTTGAGTGCATGCCCTTTGTAAGCATGTGCTTAATTTAATCTTATTTATGTTAGTTTTACTGATTTCTGATTGCTTTAAATGAGATGTTAAGCTCCTTTGACTGACGCTGAAATAAATTAATACTGGGAGTAGCCATATTACTGGATGAAGAAATAATCAAAGGCAACAATTTTTTGTGCTCCTTTTCCACACAGACAGGTACCTACTGAGCACATTTTAACACATTACACAGCCTAAACTCCACGTTTTAAGGTAATCTGTGATTACAGTGGTAGGAAACGGTCAACGTAATGTGAATTATTGTGTGACTATGAAAAGTTTGTTAAAAACTGCCTTTTCATAAGTATCAATAAGTTGTCTATGATGCATACAGGAGCTGTAGAATCCATACCACCTTCTCTTTGTTCTAATTTCCAGGTAAGTGTTAAAGGTGAGCTATCTGGCGATGTTATTGACTAGATTTGATTGGTCCAGTTCTCTGTACATGTGGATGTTCGCTTGTAGTTTAACCCAAAGAGAGAGAGAGGAGGCCAGCATATCACAACAATCAGAAATTCCTTTGCATAAATTGAAGTGTTGGCAGCCCTTTGCAGTTAAGACATTGCCTCAATGAATATTAATCACAAGACAATTACATTGTTAACTTTTTCAAGAATAGTTGTTCCTTTTTAACATACCTCTTACCCACATAGAAGCAGCTTGAACTGAACTGCTAGACCTCTTCTGTTGGGATCACATTTGTCATTATGCGAGTCAGTACTGAATTGAGGGACGGCCAGCTCTTAGTTCTGTTCAACATGCACATATTGTATGTCCACATTATTTATTCAGACCAAGATTCCTGGTTTCTTAGATGAAACAATTCATTGCTGAACATTGGGTTTTTCTATTCATGTGGAATTGTTCAATGTTACCCTTAAATAAAAGTATGTGTATTTTTTCAATACTGCAATATTTGTTCATGTAGTGAAGAATGTGATTCCAGCGAGTACGCAAGGGGAGTAAAAAAGCTGTATATGTAGGACATATAAGATCTAATACTGAATAAGCAGAACTTAAGTTACTTTTACAATCACTATGGCCCACTTACTAGGATGCTTTCTAGTAGCAATAAAATAAATGTTTTCTGAAGGGAAGAAATACTGTGTTTTGTGCTATCTGAAAATCACTGTGTAGCATATTATTGTTCTGGCTGTCAATTCTCAACATCTGTTGTACAGCTTAAGGACCATCACAGTACATAGCTAAAGCCATACTCTTTGTCAGAAAGCAAAACAAGGTAAAATCTTTTGTTCTGTTATGCTATGTTTTTATTAAAATACATTTAGCTTAGGTCAAATGCTATTCAACAAATGCAAGTCAGTGATTTTGCTGCTTTGTCATATAATTTATTCACCATATTCTTGTGGTATTCAGACACCATGAACAGAATACATTATTCTACAAACACCAACAATCGCTCCTTGAATAATTTAGTTGATGAATATTTTATTCTTGTATTAAGACCAGCTCCATGCAAGGGAACTAATACCTGTGCACAGCCTTTTTTCTGCTGGACCTTTATGAAAAGTTGATGTAAACCCAACAGCTGATAGAGAACTTCTTTTGTAGCTTTGGGGTACAGAGGGAGGTAAAATGTCTTATGATGCATTATGAATCTTGTAGGAAAAGAAGTGATTGTGTATCAAGGTATTATTATTTAATTACTGCCTGGGTTTGATTGTACTAAGCAATGAATAAACACAAAGAACAGGATGACTAACATCAAATGGGTGAGTCTTAAATATGGCAGGTAACTGAAGGAAAAGCATGAATAATTATGCAGCCCTTTTGAAAAAAAAAAAATAATAGATGAACTGAGGGGAAAAAACCTGAAACAAGAATTCAAGAAACCTCAAAATGTCAGGACTAAATGGACTTAAGTTTTGGGATTTTCTTCTAAATAAAGTACATCAAGATCTCTATGATTTGACTGCAGCTACATACATGTCAAATCAAAGTATTCTGTGTGAGACTAGGTCTTCTTGCCTCTTGCCAGACAGCCCCTTCCAGGATTCAAATAATTCATATGTACTCAGTACAACATCATTCTCCAGATCTGGAAAAAGGTTTGCTAGATATAAATGAACAGCCTGATCCGTGATCAGCTGATGCATTTGCTTGTCCCAGAACTGGCAGGAAATTGTGTGCTACACAACAGCAGGAGCATGTGTGCTTTTTAACAAGATCCCTCTCCCAGTGTAACTTCACTGGAAACACGTTCCCATCTGTGAGGATCTGATACATCTTGTAGCATGCCTCCAAGACAACAGGACATATATACATACAGCAATCATGTAATCGGACACATCAGATGCTTCTTGATAGGAAGTCCCCATGTTGTATGACCCACTGGGTAAAGTCTCGCACACTGGGTTTCTATGACAGTAAAAGGCCTGCACACAAGAAATCTGGAAATGAAATAACCTGGAAATTAAAACAGAGTTTGGTGAATCCTAGTCCTATGGCTTTCTCTTGGTTTTTTTTTCCATGTACTAGCATATGAATTGGTTAAGTTCTTGCAGTGCATACTATATACTACAGGCTTAGCATCTACTGATGGATAGTTTATCAGGTATCTTCTTTGAAGGTGCAGTGACTGTTGCCTTAAAATGTTCACTAAATGTAGACCTTCATCAAGGTGAGGCTGTCTTCTGTTTAGATAAAATGATTATAAGTGTTTGCTTTAGAGATTGTAATATCCTCTGTATCAGTTCTCCTGCAAGTACATAATTAACCTGTCAGCCCACCCTGCAGTAATAAGTGTGATAGACGGGAAATATATTAGGAAAGAACCTGTGTGTGATATGCTTGCAAGCCCTACTTTATCCTTCAACTATTTTTCCTTTTTATTAGCACTCAGGTAATGGCAGGCCTTAATGAATTTGCATATAACTGTTATCAATATACATTATTTTTTCATTCTGAACTGCTCATTCAGATGAGATGTAAAAGATCTGCTTTGGGTATTTTGGAAAAGAAAACAACTTAAAATAAAATGGAGATATACTCCGAAGAGTCCAGGACATCCAGTATTTGCAAAGCCTTTCTTGATAAATAAGATGTAGCATGAACTACTAAGTAAAAAAATCCTGAAGGAGAAAGACTGGCACAAATGTTGTTTCAAAAATGTTAACATCAGGAAAAAAAAGTGTTTATGAGACATATGGAAAATATGCACAAATCCTAGCTTTGAAATCAGACTCTGTCACAACGACTGGAGGGCAAAACAGGTATTTGGTAGAATTGATGGTCTGAAGGCATCTGAGTGATGTGAGAGTTTGTTTGTACCTGCTGCTTTTATACGCACTTCAGCATTCAATGTCAAATGAATGTACTCATTTATCTGAGTACCTTTCCACTAGATAAAATTTTAGAGGGTTCATTTTGGAGTATCCCTTTTAACAGTCAAGAAATGGCAGTAGAAGGAAAGGTGGGGGTAGGGGTGGCTATATCTTCTAAATCTTAGTGACTAACCCTCCCTCCCTTATAAGATTAGTGGAAACCATAAAACTAAACAAAAAAAACTATTGAGAGGCTGAAAACCAAGTCTTATGATGTGAAGCTTAAAGAGCTCAATTTATTGAATAGAAGGGTTGAGAGGTGTCTTGATCACTGTGAATAGGTACTGAAACAAGGAACAAATCATAGAATCATAGAATCATAGAATGGTTTAGGTTGGAAGGGACCTTGAAGATCTAGTTCCAACCCCCTGCCATAGGCAGAGACACCTCCCACTAGACCAGGTTGCCCCATACTTGATACTGGAGGTCCTTCAGTCTTGCAGACAAAGACCTAACAGGATCAAATGGCTGGAAATTGAATCTAGACAAATTCAACCTTGAAATAACACAATACCTGCGTATTCCTAGCAGTAAGGATGATTAAACATTGAACAACTCACTGGAGCTTTGAATCCCTAAAAGAAGATTAGATGTCTTTCTAAAAAGGGATGTTCTCATCTGATTTCTGGGGGAAAAAAAATATGGCCTGAAAAAAATAAAAAAGATCGTAGTTTGTGAGTGAGAGATCTATATATGCTGCAGTATCCAATGTCTTCTAGTGACAGCAAATATAGGAGACACAAATTATGAGACATAGGGTCAATTCACGTGGGTGGAGAGCCATGTAGGATGGCTACACTACCATAGAAATAGTCCAGATAAATATAGATAGTTCTACATACAACATTACAACCATATGGATTTATGTATCATAAAAAGTCTCTGCAAACTTTCCCAGCAAAGGCAGAGAATGTGTCTTCCACTCTGAGATCTGTTGATTGCATCATCAGCTTTACTTCTAGCAAGTCCTGGGACTATGACCTGCAGACCAGTTCTTGAAATTCTGTCCTTCACACATAAAACAGTAGTCAATCTTCTGGGTTGTTGCACACAGTCACATTTTAGTACACAAGGTGGAGCGACCTCTCTTTGTGAGGCTGTGTTAGTTTTTTTCCTGCCAGTTTAGGCTACCCTTTATTCTCTCACCTACATTTCAAAAAAGGGTAGGAATTGTTCAGGCTTATTCTCTAATAAAGGATAAAATTAAACAGTCCTTTTGAATAGAGAGGTTTTAGCTATTTCTGACAATATTTTCCTAATTAAACAAAAATAAATACATCTCAAGAGCTTTCTAGATAATATATGTCACATTTTGGAGCACTTACTGGGTTTGCATAGAAGTCATGTTTCTTTGAATGAGAGTTTATATCATGCAAATATGTAATACTGCATCATCTTCAAATTGTGCTGGATAAAAAGATATTCCTAAAACTTTTGTCTTCATTTGTGTAACAGTAATTGCATTCTCTTTGCTCCCTTCCTTTCTAGACTGTGAGTGTAAGTAAGGAGTTACACTAAACTGGGAAGAAACTGATTAATAAGCTCTCCACTCTGCACAGAATGTCAAAACAGAGTTTGTTGTCTGTCAGGAGGAACACATCATTCGCATCACACAGAGACTGAAAACCCTGGGAGAGACTGGAATTCATGGCCAGGTTCCCAGATGGAGCTGGGCAAAGAAGTCGCAGTCTAGCCTTTCATGAGTATTGTAAAAATGACCTTTCTAAATCTCAGCTGTATTATTATTACAGTATAAGAAAAAGAGGAGTCTGAGAAAGACATAGAAAGTGAAATGATGCTGGACAGGGACTCAAGCATTTGTATTGGAGCTACTTTTTGCTTAATGTATCTCTACAACCACAACTCTTGGTAAGTTCAGGAGCTGTGAGGACTATATTCTGTTAACCTGAACTGCTGACTCAATCATCTTGCCAAAGGGTTTAGCTGGGAGAAGAACGATGAACAAGAGATGAGCAGCTCACGTACACCTGTCACAATTAAAAAATGTTTGAATTACAGGAGGCAGAAATTTGGAGTGTCTAAGTATCTAGTCTAATCACAGCTACAAGGCAGAGAAGGAAGAAAATAATGGATTATTTTTAGCTATTCATATTGTTAAAATTTGCATTTGAAATTGTATGAGGGGCAGTCAAGAGTTTGTCTTTTTAAGTCTTTCCCAGATATGACAAGCTACAGCAAATGGATGGATAACTCATGTGCCTTCATATGACACCTATTATTTTACACATAATGTTTGTCCTCCAAGGTGATTTTATTTTTCATTTTATTAATCCTTATTAATATTAAAGAGAGAATAGTAAAATGCTTTTTTTTTTTTTTTCCCTGGAATGTATAAATGCTATAGCTAATCATTTCCCAACAATTATCATAAAACAGCAGTGACATTTTCAGCTCTTCAAAATTATGCAAATTATTGAGTGGGTAAGTACAGTAGCTCTTTTCTCTATTAGAGCACTGCTGTTTAAAGTGGTATTGCATGTCAAGGAGGGCAAGGTGTGAGCAGTTTGATTAGAATTATCCACCCTCTACCCCCATCTCTGTGCTTCATGCAACTACATCATACAGACACCCACTGTCCTTTATTAAATCACATTTGCATTTGTAAATTCATGGAGATGAGCTAAAAATAATGTACCCAAAGGAAAGCGGGCAATCCAGACCTGCATTGTTTTTTATTCCACAGCAACATAATTCAGCATACAAGTAGGGAGTCTCTATGCTTCCTTTTATAGCATGAGAAAAAATGGAGATAAAAATTTGCAATATTAAATCTGGATTGGATTTTGAACCCAGAAGATCATTTTGCTCTTCACAAGCCAAACTCTTTCTCTTGTCATAAAGTTACACTGTTATGGAGTTACTCCGCTGAGGTGTGGTGGAGCTGAATAACAAAACCATAAACAGTGGGCTACAGTCTTTTCCTGTTCAGTTCAGATTTGGAATGGTAGAAATTCACTTCCATTCACCTGGATGTCAATTTCGAAGATGACTGATAAAAAGCACATCCACTGTTTTCCAACTTGGCAGACTTAGTGCAGTACTCCTTTCCAAATCCCCCAAAGAGGCAGTAACTTCCTTCCCCCATTTCCTTTCTGTAGTGCCTTAGTTACTTAGCCTATGAAGACTCACAGCAAAGCTGCTGCTCTAGACTATGCCACGTCATCCTAGTCATGCTCATCCCACTTGGGTTTCTCCCATCTGTTTTCTGGAGTGTTTGTTTGTTTGTTTGTTTGTTTTAAAACCATCTGCTGTCTCATACCTTCCTCTTCAGCTCCAGCTTGGCTGATGCCCTGGAGGAACAGTCTAACTCTTGAGCTCACAGCACAGCATCGGTGCTTCAGGCAGTTGCTGTGGAACCTGGTGCTCAAAGCTCTGCATATACCAGTGTGCCCACAGCATACAGTGCAGCTTTCTTCAGAGGTGCCAGCATGAGGCATGAAAGTGGTGCTGGCATGAGGTTGTGCCTGAGGGAACAAGCCCTGCTCAGCAGCAGCACTCTTTGGTTCAAGCAGATCTTGTTCCTGGCTTTGGAGTTATCTCTGTATGAACACGTGTGATGGTATCTCACTAACATTCACTATGCAGCATAGACATACCTTTAAATTGTATGCTATCAGAGATGGCATTTCTGTCTTGATCTGTTCATAGGATGCAGTACCACGGGTCCATTCAAGCGGCTTTTTCGTTGACTATCGAAGTACATACAATTAACGGCATGAAACAAAAGGAAGTCAAACATGAAAGAAGCCAGTTCTTCATTCTTTAAAAGCTAAATGCTTGTTGCTTTTGCCTGCCCTTCTAAGCCAGTTAAGTGGAAACATGGCTGCCTTGAACAATCTACATGTGAAGGATGTTAGCACTGCCCAGTGCACATTCCTACTGTCTCTCTCAATGTCTCATTGCGACATACAATTCTAATAGCTAAAAGGTCTAATTTCCACTCTAGCATTTGGACAGATGGATTATTTTAAGTTTTTCAATAGAAGAAATAGATTATTTTAAGTTTTTCAATAGAAGAAATAAAGCCAACTATACCCTTATCTTTTATTTTCAATTTACCTTCAGAAATTAAAATTTCTACCATATAATTGAACCAAAATCATCTACAACTTTCCAGTGCTTTTCATTCCGTGTAACTATGCTGCAAATAGAAATCCAAGGCTATGATCAAGTACAAGTCACCTATTATCACTGAATAGAACATTATACTACACTGAAGTATTTTCCTCCATTTAAGCTGTTTTTCCAAATGATTTCATGGTCACAACGGACTTCTCTACAGTCCATTTAAGAAAAATGAAGCATTTCTCCTTCCAAAGTAATTCTGTAGTATTCGTTGCCAGTTCACGCAAGCAGAAAGTGAGCTATAACATAAAATCTCTTCCTATATATGAAAAAGTACTAGTTCATTCATGAAAAGTAAAAATAAACAGAAATATAACTTACACATTTTTATAGAAACATGCAATACATTTTAAGAGTTTTGTGGTGTCCTTTTTCTTTATTTTTCTTTCTTCCTTGTTGAAAATGAAATTCTGTAATACAGGCCCCAGCCCAAACACTGGTATATTATATTCTTAAGGCAGAATGTGCTTTATTTAAATATTCTTTTGTGTGCTTTGTGTTATTACAAGAATTTATTGAAATAGTTGATCTCTGCCTTGCAGCCATTTCCTGCCCTCCCCACCTACAAACCCTTGACCAGCAGATCAAAGGAGGTGATTCTGCCCCTCTACTCCACTCTCGTGAGTGGTACCTGGAGTACTGCATTCAGCTCTGGAGTCCCCAACATAAGAAAGACATGGACCTGCTGGAGTGTGTCCAGAGGAGGGCCACGAGGATGATCCAAGGGCTGGAGTACCTCTTCTATGAGGAGAGGCTGAGAGAGTTGGGGCTGTTCAGCCTGGAGAAGAGAAGGCTCCCGGGAGATCTTATTGCGGCCTTCCAGGACCTAAAGGGGGCCTACAGGAGAGCTGGGGAAGGACTTTTTACTAGGGCATGTAGTGATAGGATGAGGGGGAATGGCTTTAAACTGGAAGAGGGCAGGTTTAGATTAAACATTAGGAAGAAGTTTTTTACTTTGAGGGTTGTAAGGCACTGGAACAGGTTGCCCAGAGAGGCTGTTGAGGCCCCATCCCTGGAGGTGTTCAAGGCCAGGCTGGATGTGGCCTTGGGCAGCCTGGTCTAGCGGGAGGTGTCCCTGTCTATGGCAGGGAGGTTGGAACTCAATGATCTTCAAGGTCCTTTCCAACCTAAACCATTCTATGATTCTATGATGGTGAGATACAAAGACAACATATAGTAACATTTGAAACCCACAAAAGAACATCAAGGCAAGTTTATGCAAGTGAATGAGACAGTGTCAGGGCTCAGACACCAGGCAGCTCAGTCATCCAAACTGTTAAGCTCTTAAACAGCTCTTGGCACACTTTTTTCCAGGGCCAAGTTAGCACTCTCCCAAGGAGTTCCCAGGGGTGCTCAGGGCATCAGAACTAAGGAAGGGCAATTCCCATTAGACAGCTGAGACACAGCCTCCCACTTTTGGAAAATTAGTGTTTAGTAGGTTGCATGTGGTTGTACGGTGTCAGTTGGCCTCAGGATTGAAAAAGTGTTGTCTGCACTATTCAATTTACTGGTAGAGATGCTGTCTCGGACTCCTGCCTATTTCCGGAGACAGAAATAAAGTCTGTACAGGCTTGTCTTTTCCCTGTCATAAGGACACAACACTGCTGTTTATGACATTTGTGTTATATGTGAAATTGGCAGGATGTAAACAAATAGGAAAACAACAGAAGGTATTGTCCAGGCTCCATCACTTGAACAGCTGGTTCAAAGCAAAAATTGTGCTGTGAATAAAGAACTTTTGAAACTGGTGATATGGAGGTTTGTCTACCCCTTGCAGATAGTCCTTTGAGCCCCATGCAGACAGAATTGTCATGTTTTGAACAGTAAAAACAAAGTTGGGTTGTTTTTTTTTTCTTCCATCCAGTCTCCATCCGCAGGGGTACGCGCTCCATGTTGCAGCACAGGCAGGAGATGCTTGTACTTTCACTGCACCTTGGTGCTGCATCTTTCTATGTCCATGGGTTGCACTGAAAGCAAGGGTATGGCAACCATCTGTGTAGGGACCACAAAAGGTAAGACAAGTAATACTGTTGCTAATACTGGACATATTTTAAGACATACTAATACAGCTACAGGGCTTTTCAGTGAATGGACAGACAGTGAGAAAGAAATCAAAATGCATCCATCGCAAAACACAGAGCTGAAGAAGAAATGCTCAAGAGAAAGTTAATACATAAATCCCACCCTTTAAAAGAAGAGTAGGTACTTAGCTTTGGGGGTAGGTGTGGGTCAGGGCTGCTAGGAATATTCTCCATGCTTAAGCATCTAAACAAGCTTGCTTTTTTTTTTTTTTTTTTTTTTTGCCACAAAATGCTATCATTGCTCTTCTTACCCAATTATAAAAACATTTATTCCAGAAATATCCTGGGTTAGATCCTATCTGAAAGCATATAAGTTTTCATGCCCTGTGTACCGATAGGCAGAAATGCTCTCACACAAATAATTTCTCTTCTGGTTCAGATTTTAAGTTGCCAACTTGCAAGGCAGTTGTCCATAGCGGAGTCCATAGCACTTGGGTTTAAACTTAGTTTCAAAGAATATTTTACTGAATCAGAGCTGTAGTAGTTCTGACAAAGTCGATTGCACAGTGCATGAGTCCAAAACTGATGTAAAGACTTAAAATAAGAGCATATTTTTATTTTTACTTTTGACATATAGGGAAGAAAAAAAAAAAAGAAAAAAGGAGGGAGCTCAGTTCATCTAAACTTGTGCAAGTTGTTCTTAGGAACCTAGACCCTCACTAATCCTCTAACAGTGAACCTGTCTACCTGCTCTCCAACACTGTCTGCTTCTGTAAGTACTGAAATTCCACCATGTATTAGCCATGCTCTGAAATTTGCTTGCATACATGTATTTGAAGAAATACCAGTTTTGGAAATAAACCCACCTAATTCTTAGACTGGACCTGAGACTGTACGTGCACTGGAAAGTGAAAAAGGGTCAAAGTACAGGTGTGAGCACTCACATGTGGTCATCCATACTTGAAATTAGGAGGAATTAGGATCCAGATGCATAATAACACTTTGAAGACTAGACTCTGGAGCATCACTCTGCCTCTTTCTTTGAAAGTAATGTTCCTTCTCTCAGCTTTTACTTGATGGTCCAAGCACTCTGGCAGACATGGGAGATACAGCCGAGCTGAGGGGACTGGAGACCCTCATCCTCCTTAGGTCAAAGGTGACAAGGCGTGTAATGAATGGTAATGCCGACATCCTCTCATTTTTTCAGGTGAATCTTCCTGTTAGTGGCTATCAGTAAAAGATAGCTCACATTTCTGGTTATTTCCCTGCACTGCGAGATGAAAATTTGTGTTTAATTTAAGCAGACTGGATCACGTTGTAGCTTTCTCCACAGACTTTATTGGGAATGTAGATTCCCCCTGACTGACTGAAGTTGAAGCACTACCTTATCTAGGTGCCTAGGTTACATACACACCAAGGCGCTCTGCTCACTGCAGACCATATGGCAAAATTCAATTTCTTTGGAACTGTGTTCCTTTGAACTAGCTCTTCTCTTAACCCTGCTGATGTTATGATTGAAACTTGAAAGCTAACCCTCCCTTTTTACTCCTAAAAGAACAGGAAAAAAAAAGTACTTCACCAGGTCACCTTTTCACTAAATTCCTTTAGTCTGTTTTAGTTTCTGTCTGTCAGAAGCACATAAACTTCAGGTACCAAAAGGAAGGAAAGCTAGGAACTCCCTTCAGCATTTTTCTAAAATGTTTGTCTTTTAAAAGTTTCATACTACCCCGAACGCTCTTGAATTCAATTCAGTTTTGGCTGGGCTGCTATATTACTATGTTTTAAAATCAATTTCTCCCCAGACTCAGTGGGCTAGTGATGGAAATCCGAAAGCTTTGGAGAAAAATGTCTAAAATATTATTAAAGAAAATGTCCATCCCATTTACTGTAAGTCCAGAATCTGTTTCAGAAACTTTTCCTCCATCCTGAGTGCTTTAAGCACCAGGAGACTAAAGGGCTTGTCTTAAAAAATAATATTACATTGATGTATCATAGATATCGAACATCAAGTTTACAAATTATTGGGCTTTTCTCTTTCATATCACTTCCTGAATAGTTTTAATCCACAGCCATGTTCAGACATGTCATCATTGGTCAAACTCTCTTCATGACTTTGCAAACAGTTACAGCACCTTGTGCAGACATTTGCCTCTGCAATGTGGATATGAAACAGTGCTCACTTGAAGTTTTCTCCATACTTAGCGCAATGGCATTAACAGCAACCCACACAAAAAACTGGTGAGAGGTAGGTTTTGTCTTCCTAACGATGAAATGCAAAGTGATCTTACTCATGCTAACATTGTGCCATTACCACTCAGTGGGCTTCAATGGAGATCCTCCTGAATTACTTCAGATAGATTAAACTTAAGTCTCTAAATGTTATATTTACTGAATATCACTCATCCAGCAGTCTTAAAGCACTTCAGGAACATTAGTTGTTAAGCTCCCCAATCTTTCCTCCCATGGTTTCCCGAGTGGAAAATAAATTTTAATACAACAGATTTATGGGTATTTAAATCAGCACCCAGGAATACTCCCTAAATTTGTGCAAGATCACACATCAAATCACCAGCAGGGTCAGATACAGAACCAAATGTCCCACCCGCTCTCTTGAGCTCTGGTACAAGACATTATATTCTCATCTGGAACAATGGATTTAAACTCTTATAGATTATTACTTTTTACCTTAAACTCTCTCTTACCTCGACTGGCTGCTGAGTTCTCAGTCGGGCCATTTAACATAAGTGCCTCTTCTAGTTATTCAGTCCATTAAAACAGAAATCAGACTACATTACCCAGAACACACTTAAGCCTCCCACAGCCTTGCTCAGTCAGAGAAGTAGCCCGCCAATGTTCTCTCTACAGAGTTCCCTACTAAAATCAGCTGGGAGTTCCATGTTAAAATGTATGAATACATATTTTTATACAAACCCAACAGCCAATATCAGAATTATCAGGTAATTTAGTTAGGCAAGCACTTGCTTATGCATATTGAGTCAGATATTTCATTACCCATGGCTAATTCCTGGGATGCTGTTAGCAAACTGCTTAACTTCTTTATCTGTCTGCATAGTGCTCTGCTGTAAAAACACTGACTTTCTTTTCTTTGATTATAGGACATCCTTGCTATTTGAACTAATCTGGCCATGGGGGACATAGGTTGTTTCATGTGTGTGGTTCCTGGACATATTAAGACAGTTAATCTATGCATCAGGGTAGGTAATTCCTTAAACTAATAGATAGGGGCAAAAAAAGAAAAATAAAAACATTCCCAGGATATCCCTAATGCCTATTT
Source organism: Charadrius vociferus (assembly GCF_000708025.1). Taxonomy (NCBI): domain Eukaryota; kingdom Metazoa; phylum Chordata; class Aves; order Charadriiformes; family Charadriidae; genus Charadrius; species Charadrius vociferus. Next base: position 2,791,431 of record NW_009648369.1, read on the forward strand.
TACTAAAGTTCTAAGAAGCTAGGTTACTTTTTATCATTGCTATCACTGAAGGAAGTCTGGAGCTGTGAGAGGAGGTAGGTAGGTGCTGCCAGGAAACAATAGGTTTAAAGAAGTTATTTAGACGACTCCTCAAGGTAAAGTCACCTTTCCCTTTGGAGGCAGTGGAACCAGCAAAACTGATTCTGAAGTATTCTTCTCCATCTTTTCCTTCCACCATTTCTGCCTCAACTGCTGCTGTGGTATGAACACGACTCAGTGCCAGAACTTTGTCCTGAGAGCAGCAAGATTAAATTTTCCCTATCCTGCCTTGAACTGACTCCAAGCACACACCTTTGCTTTGTAAATTCAGCAGTAAGTCAAGGAACATGCATGCCTCACTAGTCCACAGTCCTGCAGATATTTGCATGCCCTGAATACTTGCGTACAAAATGTGTGCCTTTGCAAGACCTGAGCTCTATAAGAATAAACATAATCAAATTCAGGCAGCATTTGCTTGCCAATTACTGGCAGATTTGCACCATTTATGGTCAGTCCGTTATTACACAGCACTACAAATTGAATTTGTTACAGAAAATGTTCAGAAGGAAGGATCTTTGGCTTCAATTTATCCAGAACAAATGGGCAAATGGAAAAAATCAAATCTGAATTTGTAGTTACAAGGCAATTTGGCCAAATGTTAGGCTATACTGTCCTATCTGTGGAGCAAAACATGATCCAAACTATCTCAACACATTGAGATTATGTAATTTGATGATAACATCTAGCGCTGTGGTGGCACAAGCAGCCTGGTGTTCAGGATGTTCCTGAATTTTGGTTAAAAGCTTTTTTTTTTAGTTCAACCATCTTTGTTGTTTTAGATCATGCATTTATGATGCAAAAATGAAAGAAACTGTCCAAAATGGGAGGAAATATGACTGTGATGTAACTTGCCAATTGCCTTGATTACTGTACAAATGTTCAGTACACTTTCCTCCTCCAGGAGATTTTATGTTGAAAGACTATGCAAAGAGACAAACAGCTAGAACAGTCTACCATAGGTATCCACATGGACCACTCTAAATATGTACTGGGAGATGGAATTTGATAGTTTAAACACAGTTGTCTACAGAAGTGTTCTAAAAGACCCCACCTAGCTCTAGCTGCTACTAACTCAAGAAGAGGATGTTTCCTCTAATTCCCTTCTCGTATCTGGCAGTCTGATGTGGATGCCTTGAATTCTTTGGGGTTGGCTCAGATGTAGCTGTGTGGTTATCTGAAGCAAGGCCTTGCTCTCCATTAACTGTAATGGGGTTATAGTGTGCCTGTAGACTCCTAAAGGTAGGTGATATAATCTCAGGTTGAATCCCACCACCACTGAAATCAACAGTGAAGATGTCTACATTGAAACTGACTACTCAAGCTATCCTGCAGTTTTTCTTATAGTCATTGAAGAAAATGAGGCCATTCTAGGGTGTAATTTGTCTGGTATTTCTCATGAGGGGACTCCTCCCTCCTTTAAAGCAAGGTTTTCATGTTTTGTCAGAGATATTCTCTTCTTTATTTCAACACCTGCAGTACTTTAGTGTGCATGTGAGCATCTGTTTTGCAAAACCATAGCTGACTGACTTTGTTCTTTCCAGAATTTGCTCATCTGCACATTTCACTGGGCCTTGCAGAAGCATAGCACCTGCTTCTTGATGCTGCAGTAATATGAACTTCTCCATGAGTCTTTCTCAGTGAATTGTAGAAGGCTGTTGCCACCCTCTGGGCACTCACAGGAAAGTGTTTGAAGGAAGGTCAGCTCCCAGTTGCTCAGAGAGGGCATGTCAAAGCAGTGTAAAGGAAGTTCATCCAAAGTAACGGCAACAACAACAGACTGGAAGTCAGCAATCAGTATTGTCTCTCTGAGCTGAAGAGCTGTAATGAGAAGAAGAGATTATTAACTATCACGTGTTACAATGACAGCTCATTTTTTTTCCCTGTGGGTGCATGTTATCTGCACATGGCACAGCATAGAATAGCATATACTTAGCTAGGTGCTAAGTATAACATCTCCTTACAAGTCTCTTTGCCCACATCTTGACTGTAGGGTGGGTGAGAACAGAGTGTTTCTAGCTACAGTGAGCACAGTGTAAAGTCATCGTTAACCCCTTTGTGCATATTGCCCATGATTTACAGCAACGGACAAATACAAGGATGATTCTTCCATGAAAAAATTATAGTCCTTAATACAATTGCATAGAATATATTCATTAGAATTCTGGGACTGATTTCAAAATATTTAATTCTTAAAGTTTCTGACGTTGACCCTGAAAATTTCCCTCTCCCCTTGCCCTGTGATGAAACATTCTAAGTCATTACAAACTACGCCCATCGCATGCATTTTCTCATAACTTCTCATATAAAAGACAGTCACCTTGTAATTTTAACCTCAGACAAAAAAACACTTTTTCTTCCTTTATCCCTTCCATATCGTTTATCATGCCTTATTGTAGCTGTCTTGTGCTCTTCATAGCAGGGTGCCATTTTTTCAGAGTTGTCCATCTGTGGGAGCAGGAATCCTTGTCACAGACCTGCCAAGAACTTCACCCAGCCTGATATGATGATGTTCTGTTGAAGAGATTCAAATTCTTATTCTTTAGAAAGATGAATTTAAATCATAGTATCATAGAATGGTTTAGGTTGGAAGCAACCTTAAAGATCATCGATTTCCAACCCCACTGCCATGGACATGGACACCTCTCACTATACCAGGTTGCTCAAAGCCCCATCCAGCCTGGCCTTGAACACCTCCAGGGACGGAGCCTCCACAACATCCCTAGGCAACCTGTTCCATTGTCTCACCACCCTCACAGTGAAATTTTTTTTCCTGCTATCTATTCTAAATCTACCCTTTTCCAGTTTGAAGCCATTCCCGAACATCTGGTCACTACATGCCCTTGTAAAAAGTCCCTCTCCTGCCTTCTTGTAGGCCTCATTCAGATACTGGAAGGCTGCTATAAGGTCTGCCTGAAGTCTTTTCTCCAGGCTGAACAACCCCAACTCTCTCAGCCTGTTCCCATGAGAGAGATGCTCCATCCCCCTGATCATCTTCATGGCACTCCTCTGGACCCATTCCAACAGGTCCATGTCCTTCTTATGTTGAGGGCTCCAAAGATGGATGCAATATTTCAGGTGTGGTCTCACAAGAGTGAGCCTGCTGGCCACACTTCTTTTTGTGCAGTCCAGGATACAGTAGGCCTTCTGGGCTGGGAGCACACATTGCCAGGTCATGCTGAGTTTATCATCCACCAACACCCCCAAGTCCTTCTCCTCAGGGCTGCTCCCAAGCCATTCTCTGCCCAGCCTGGATTTGTGCATGGAATTGCCCTGGCATTTGCACTTGGTCTTGTTGAACTTCATAAGGTTTACACAGGCCCATCTCTCAAGCTTGTCCAGGTCCCTGTGGATGGTATCCCTCCCCTCCAGTGTGTCAACTCCTTCACACAGTTTGGTGTTGTCGGCAAACTTGCTGAGGGTGCATTCCGTCACCAACAAAGATGTTAAACAGCACTGGTCCCAGTGCCATCTTCTTGTTTACCTGTTTCTCATAGTATCGCCTAACTTTTTCATGACTTGACATGATGGGAGGTGTGCAGGCATACTTACGAGTCAAATTTCCAGAAAAGCACAGCTCACAGCTTCATTTTCGGTTGTGACCACTGGTCCTGATCACACTTGAATTCCAGGGTCCTGCCCTTGACTCACCATTCAAGGAAAAGAAGAGGAATACATGTACTGTCTGCTTTCCCAGACAAGTATCAAATAGACTTCAGTGGAACATACCTGTGACAGCTTTTGGGTTAGGTGAAGACAGAATCATACTGGACACCAGAATGCGTTGTCAAGATTGGTCATTTGTTAATAACCAAAGGGAAGTGCATTAGAACTGTAGATATGTTTAAACACAAAAGGTGGTAAAGATGGATGCGAAAGTTGCCTTTACTTGATTTCCAGTGGCAGCATTGGTGGGAAATGCATTTCAGTATCCTTCATTGTTTTTCACAGGTTCTGGTGTGATACAGTGCCAGTGAGTGTTACAAGACACACTCTGTGCTCTGTCTCCATCAGCTGAGAATCTGTTACTTTCTCTTCTGCTTCCCCAAATTCACCATACAAAGAATCATATTTAAAACTTATGCTAGTTCTTTTTCACGTTATTATCACATAAAGATTCAAGAGCTGGATATAGTCAGAGATATTCAGGAAGTGACTGTCTTTGTGACATGGCACTCTTGGGGAGATACAGAAAATGTAAAATATGAAAAAAAATGTAAACAAATTTGAACTACTCAGGTTCAAAATTGAGATCCTAAAACCTTCTATTCATCTGCTTTCTGACCTCTAAAAGTACCTGAAAGTTCCCTGAGCAAGTTCTTCTGTACATGTCTTGATGTCTTGGTAGAACTTAGAAACACATCAGCTATATGACATGCAAGTCCAGTCAAGTGGATCCTCCTTTATTTAAGTACCCTAATGCTTTCAAATCTAGGATTGGATTCATCTCACATATCCTGAGTATCTAGAAATTAACCATCTTCTTATTCACCTTAACTCTCTTTAATATCAATGGAGTCAAGCACCCCTGCAGGCTGGTTCGTCTCAGCCAAAGATACCCTTTATGAATCACCCTGTGACAATATCTGTCCTCCACTGACTGGAGAGAGAAAGTAGAGTGGTGTGTTATGGAAGCAATTCTATGCAACTTTATTTTGGGCACAATAATAGCAGCACAAAGCATACTAATCTGCTCAAGCTCCTATCTTGTTCCCTCTATTCCCTTTACGGGCACTGAAAGAACTGTCTTTTTCAAAGTTATATTTTTAAGTCCATGCTTTAAATCCATGTTGCTGATAAACCAAATGTCTTACCAAACCATTGTCTTGGACATTGGTAACTAACTTGTAAATGTTTGCATGAGATAACTCTTACTAATGCACACACTCACCTACTGATCAGAGCATTAGGAACCACTTTTTTCTCTAGCGGGTTTTCTTCTGTTATCTTTACCTCCCAGTGGTCAAAACACAAATGACAAAGTTTCCTGCTTGTCCAGAGTGGGGACATACTCCCAACTCCTCTTGAAACTCTTCCACTATAAAGAAAATAATAAATATATTTTTTAATGGTATAATGATTCTTTTATGAATAGGAATGGCAAGGTTTCTAGGTGCTGACCAATTTTACATGGCTTCTTTTCCAGTAGACGGGTGTTTGATTTTTCTGTTTGGGTCACCTATTTTCCTCAAGGAAAATAAAGGTGTCCAACTCATGCTCTCTTCTCAGAGTCACATACCTTGAAGTTAAAAATATCAAGAGCAAGCTTTACAGTACTGTGACTGATCTCTTAAACTTACCCCTGCTTAAAATACAGTCCATTTGCAATATGCTGATGTGGAGTCAAGTTTTCAAACACCTCTCAAATATTGGGGTACATCAGCTGGAGGATGAAGAAGGTCTAGATCAGGCCCAGTATAACTCCCTGGTTTGCAATAAAAATATTGATTTGAATGAGCACTGATTATAACTGGGGAAAGACAAGCCATGGATTCAAAAGGCTAATGCTTTTAAAATGTAGCCTAATTAATGAGGCTGTCATAGAACTCATTTATAGGTATGCTGTACAAAGTATCATAATCTCTGGAAAGATTTACAGCAAATTAAAGCCATCAGAGTTTAGAAATCATAAAACTGATTTGACTCAAAAGGATATTCCATACAGGCCAATCAGAGGTTTATAGCTGAGGCAGAGAAGTTGTAAAGAACAAGTGTTCTCATACTTTTCCAGGGTGTGGGTCACATTTCAACCCCTTGACTCCTGCTTTCCCCTCCTACTAGTCAACGTATGGAACATTTCACAACTAGATATCAGCCTTGTGTAGCAGCAGCAATTGCCTTCTTTGAATAGTGGCATTCAGAAACTATTAAATATAATTTTAGTTGGTTTTAATGTAAGATAGCAGCTGGAAATGCAGAGGAACCTGTGCTTTGCTAGGCAGTTCTCTATGGACCTCCAGCAATTGCTCCATGAATCACTAATGGTGCGTGGTCTACAGTTGGGAGCTGTTGATTTGAAGAAAGCCCGAGTAAGTAAACAGATAGACCTTGTAGAATATGGTGAAGGTCACTAAACATAAGAAACAAAATTTCTCCTACAGCAACGTGCATGGAGCATTTGGTATTCTGAAAGTTAAAAAAAAAAAAAAAAGGGATATTTGGAATACTATATTTAGCATAAAGGAAAAGCACCGACGGAAGCAGAGACTCAGACATATCATCACCAAGACACAGATCACCTGGGAAGTGGCAAAGGAAGGAATCTAGGTTCTTTTTTTAAGAATGACAAGTCCCTTTAATGTAAACAGTCTGTAAATCCTGACTCCTAGGGATCTAAAAGGCTGTTCAAACTAAGACAAATGGAGTAGGGGACAGATAAGCATTTTGTAACTGTAAATTTGCATCAGAGAGGGTAGTTGCCAACAAATGTGAAAGCATACTTCTAATCTTTTAAGGGGCAGAGAGGAAAAAAGAGTAGCCTGGCAGGGCGGTGCATGAAGCAGAGTGTCTGGATATGCTACCAGACCTGAAGAAGGAGGAAAAACACCAATTATTACAATCACTCAGAATTTAATACAAAGTCAAAAGAAGAAAACGCTTAGAAATTATTGATTTCCCAGCCTGCCATAATGTCTTTGGATATCAATATAACATTTGATGATACCAATGTTTGCCTCTTGTTCCTCTCATAGCTCTATAGATGTTAACTTGCAGGCAGCCTTGCTGACACAAAAACATAATAACATATAGGATTTTGGCTATATTGAGCACTGGATAATTTTGATGACTTCTAAAACCCTTCAGCCTAGAAGTGCTTTATTTTCAGGCTCCACTATAATTAGTTACAAAGGTTATTTGAGTGAGGCGTGAGGCACGGCTGGAAGGTTATTGTTAAATGAAATCAATTTCACCTACTTTTAGTCTTGCTCTAATATTTTCTTTTAAATCTATAGTGAAGAAGTAGACTATTTCAGGCAGTCATTTACCAAGAATGACTTGTTCAGTAGTTTCAACAGTGCGTTCAGAAACAATGAAGGGATTCAGCTGATGCCAGCCTTGGTTGAAGACTTCTCTGTGACTGTCAGGCTGTGTCTCCACCTACATTACATATTCCAAGCATGGGCAACTTCTTCAGTTTGAAGGAAGGCACTGGTGACCTATATAAACTTCTCATGCCTTAACTGAAGTTTGAGCAGAGGCAGCACGTCCCATCAGTTCTGTTCAGTCTCCCAGAGCTGAACAGCCTCATACATTACTGATACTCCATAATTTGTAAGATCAAAAGAAAAAGGATGCATCTCCAGAAAACCTGGTCTAGTTTTATAGTGCAAGAATTCTAAAACAAAGGTCTCGAGAAACCACAGTGCTTTCCATGCTCTTAAGTGGGGTGAATGGAAGAAGCAATCCAGCAGCAGAAGCAGAGCAATGAAGTCTTGTTTTCAGAACCATGCTAGAGAATTGAAATTTGCTCAGGGATGCCACAGACATGGCAGCTACTAACAGAACAAGTGAGTCCCCATCCACTTATGCCCCTCTGATACACAATGCATGAATGTCACAATTATTCATATTCCAGATTCTGAAATTGATATATTTTTGTGTTCATCTGCTTGAGTGAAACTTGGCAGATACAAAAAGACCTAACTTGAGATGGATTTGTGTGCACATGCATGCGCATATACAGACAATGAGGAAAAACAGGATAAATTTTAAAGCTGAAAAAATATGCCTTTAACAATTGCTTAAGTCCTGACTGGAAAAGATAGCTGCTGAAAGCATATCAGTGATTAGTCTCTTGACCTTTCTTCAACTTGAAGTCATCAGCTATTGTTCGCCACTGATAATAATAATAACCTTTATTTTACGAGGTGACTGACAGACAATCCTTAGAGACCATGGTCTTTCACAAGAGCAACATGCTTAAAAAAGAAATCATATTTAGTAGGCTCAATACCGTGAAATTAATTCAGAATTTTTACATCAAATATTAGAAACATTAAAGACTGTCTATGCAAAAAAAAAAAAAAAGGGAACATTCAAAATTGCATTTATAGGAAAAACTGTAGCAGAAGGTTGAGCAGCAGAGCAGCAGAGTAGCAAAAATTATTTCTCCTTTACCCCATTTTTTTTTTTTCACTAAGAAGGTAGAAAGTTTCTGAAAGTTTTGTTTTCTTTTGCTGCATTTTGAAAAGGGAAGAGGAGGGAAATCGGAGACTGTATACTGTCAAAGGGAATATCCTGTCTTTAACAATGGCCAGTCCTGAATCCTTAGATATGAACACTATTATACTTCATTTAAGAGGAGGGGATTTCTTCCTAATCACAGCCAGCAATCATCTCATGACCTGAAGCCACAGTGGCTGCCCCCTTCACATTTTCATTCTTCCGAGTGTAATTGCATATGTTACTCTAGACCAGACTTGAATGGAATCCCCTTTAAGGGAAACCCCAGGAGGTGGAGTTGATAATACAGTAGGTGACTCTCATTCCTAAGAGTCATTATTGAACCAATCAGACAATATAGTGTTAGGGGTCACAACGCAACTAGCGGTGCACAGTTTTGAATGGAATGTAAAGCCAAAACCCTGAATAACTGTGGCCATTAGACAGGGTTTTTTTTCAAGAGTGAAGGAGCTTGCTCCAGCAAGACCTAACCTCAGGTATTGTACTTTGCCTTCCTGTTAGTTCAGTCAGTCCCTTAGCCTGTGTTATTAATATATAGGATGTCTACGTGTGCTTAAATACCATTATCCTTCCCCAGTGGAAGGAACTGCAATTCACCAGGGGGGGTTCAGTTTGACAGAAGAATTTAATCCAATGTTGAAAACATTAAGATCATCATTTTCCTGGAGGGTTGCAGACTATCTGTCCTTAAACCCAGTGCGCTTCCAATGTTCAGTGCATTTATTCCTACTACCTCCTACTGAGCTGTGGAATGGAAGAGACGGCATGAATACTGGGAAGGTCAAGGATTGTTTAGAGACTTATCTGAAGTCATGACTGCTTTACCTAGCAATAATTATATCCCAGACGAAAAGCTTTCAAATGTATAAAACCAGTAAGCAGCTAACATGAAGTTATTAGATCTCAAGGGTTTCAGAGGTATTAGCCACTTATAGAGAAACGTTCACTGATCAAAGATGGGATACTAAAAGGTTTGAAGAACCTGATAACCAAATCCCACTTAAATTAAAAAAAAAAAATATTGAAAATCTCAGCTTAAATTTTTTATTTGGATTTGAGGTCATTTGAAAATATCTACCAGCTGAAAAGGCTCAACATGAGACAGCAATGTCTGAGTTGTACAAAATATGTTGATCTATACCAGTGCTGTAAAGATATCAACATTGTAATCTTCAACTCACATAGCCAGAGACAGATTCAAACGTCAAATGACTCTATCAGGTAGCTTATGTCAGTCTCCATAGACTATGACAGATCAGGTGGCCGCTGGACAAACCATCATCACTTGAGGAACTGGCTTTCTGCAAGCCAGTTCTTGATGCCTCACTTTCCTTGTGTACAAAAATTGAGGTATTTTTACTTTAAAGTTATTTTGAGAGCTACTAATGAAAGCACTGGACAATTTTTTTTTGCTGATTTTTTTTTTTTTTTTTACTGCTATCTAAACAGAATGACTCTTCATTCATATGTAATTTACTTTGAAGAGTCAGCATCTGTTTCTAGTTATGGATGATACCAAAATATTAGGCATCCAGCTTGTAGCATTTTTTAATGTAGAGAAAATCAATTTAAAACTATTTTTAATGTTGCTAAAATATACCACTCGTATTTTTCTCTACCTCCTATGTTTTGAATACACACGGGAACTGGAGAGATCAGATCTAAATTGAGTGGATCAGCAAAGTGTACTGGAGTCAATGAAGTTATGCAGGTTTACATTATCTAAGAGTATGGCCCAAAGTGATAAGGATTGGCAGGAGAAAAACTGCACACTTTCCCCCTTGAAACACATATTTTTAAAACTGCTGTAAAATATTATTCTTTCTGCTAAATATGTAATATATAAAGCATACGTCAAATTCACGCTTGTATAAAGATTATGCAGTTTTAAATGCCTTTGCCAGTCAGACTTAATCTACCCAGCCCAAAGACAAGCTGTTACAATTGTACATGGTACAACACATCTGTGTGTGTCTCTGTGTGTGTATTTGCATGTATGTGAACAAGAGAGAGAAATGCATTTACAACCATAGAAAGCCACTAATTAGGCAAATTAAAGCACACTTTTTTTTTCATCAAAACCTTAGGTATTTTCTTTTGCTATTTATTGTTTATTGGAAACAGTCCTTTCTCTAACACTACCCACAATGGATTTTGCAAATTTTGTGGCTTATGTTGACTGTTTTGCAATTTATACTAGTGTGTAAAATATTCCCAGCACATACACTTAATCAAAACAAGCCCAATTAAGCTCAGTACTCCAGATTCCACCTCATTAGCTTTCTGTTCCTAAAATATAACAGATGTGATTGCTGCGGGCCATGAGTTAAAGACGAATTTTTCAGCTAAGCACTTACAATACAACCTAAAGTTATATGAAGATTTAATTATTACTTTCATTTTCATGGCTTCCTGTAAAAGCTTATTTTTCACTTAATAGCAATAGTAGTCCACTACTGCACTTTACCCACCGTTACAGAGAAAAGTATCTAAATGAGGAAGAAGGGAGAGGTCAGGGGTCCTATTTTTACTCTTGGCCTCCCATATTGGATGGGTGACTTCACAAACTTGCAGGGCTTTTATCCTTTCAAAACTACTGGAATTCAGAAAGGAGTCGGGATCTCAGCTTGCAGAATATCACTTCTGCCTAAAAACCCTGTGCAACTGTGTGTATGATTTTGCAGCATGTTTATCAGCATGCTTCAAAAAGATATGGTGGCTTAGTGTATCGGCAATAGCTGGCTAGTACTCCCCTCAAGTAACTCTTGGTACTTCTTAGCTGGATTGTAACTGTTTATAGCTACTAGCTTTCATATAATATCCAACATATATAAGGAAAAATATCATCCTTTTTCAGTAGTGAAAAGGCCAAAGAGGATTACTGTAGGACTGACAGCAGGGATATGAAGGGAAGCAATGCCAATTGTCAGAAGCTGTATTTCTTTGTCAATACCCCAATGTCAAGCTGCTGAATCTCTCTCACACTTTCTCCTCATTACTGGAGCTCAAACATCTGGTGGATCAAGAATAATCTCTAGCCAAATCAAAGCAATTCCAAGAATAATCCAGAGGCAATGGTCTGACTTGTCTATGGCACAATTCAGTACGAAGATTCCCAAATGAGCTCACAGGTTCCAATGAAACTTCTTTACAGATTCTGTACTGATGCATTACTCACGCCATCCTCTCTTCTAATTTCACAGAAGACTGTAGAGACAACCACACATACTCAGGACCCACTTTCTCAATCTGTTGAGCCAGTGTGGTTTTTGGCTGCATTGAGTGAGCCAAGAAGACAACACTCGCAGGGTCTATGCAATGCGAGGTCTGTTCCAATGCCTCGGCATCCTGGTTCAGTGAAGGCAACTGTGCATGAAATTGTGCACATAATACACATTTAATCTTGCGAAACCAGGAATAAAATAGTCCCTTTAATATCAGTAGCGATACCAGAGGCCCTAAAAAGGCCTTTAGGTACCTTCTTTGCATAAATTATTACGTAAGGTGTAAGGCAGGACTAACGATTAAAATTACATAAATGACTTGATTCACCACTCTTGCCACATTTCTGTGTTGGATGACTTTTTAAAAGTCTGTGGTTGCTCTCTCAGCGGGGTGGGTATCTGAGATAGCTTAATTGAAGTCAATGAAGCTACACATTGACATAAAACTAGTGTAGTTAATAGGAGGTTAATGCTCAGAAGAAAAGAGAAGGCAAGCTTTTTCTTGAAAGATTTTCTCATGGTTGAGATCTCCTCTTATTTGTAGTTTCCCCACTGCATTTTTCTTTCTTTTCTTCTCCCCAAAAGATTCATCAAAAAAATGAATGTGTTTCCTTTGTGGTTTACACTGAAAAGAAGACATGGCTTTTCTGTTTGTTAAAATGTGGATGGAGATAAATAATGAAATTTTCTAGTGATTAGTCCCTAAGGTCTTTATTTATGGTTCCCTGGCCCAGACACACTTCAGATAACAGCTCAATTTAATATTTATGATGTGCTAGGTTTCTCTAAATATATAAATTTCGCAATTATCATGGGAGTTATCCCTTATTTATCTACTTTTGACTTTTAATTAATAGGATTTCTATTTAATCATTAACAATCTCCCTTTCCAAAAAACACGCTACCTGCTACTTCTTTGATGAATGTGTCCCTATTGTGTCACTATTCGCATTAGAAGATCTGTCTTAGTTGTTCCAATGACAAGCTTCCATGTAAAAATACTAGATCTACAGAAACAGCCTATTGAAGGGACATCTCACACTGACTGGGCACGCTGCAACTACTATACAGTTGGGTACTCATCAGCCTTCAGCAGACCAGGCATTAGGGGACTCACTAAGGTCACTGGTGACCCTTCAAATCTTAGTACCCTTTTTTTTTAAAGAAAAGAAAAATGCTACATGTGTGTGAGTGGATGGGGGAGGAGGAAGCCTGGCACAGCCTGTTTAATTACACATAATAATATTCAATGTAAAGATTATCCCTCTGTCTTTGACAATATAAAATAATGTCACAGAAATTATACCTTTGTTAAAAAGATCTCTCTAACATTAATCAAGTCACTTCCATAGAGAGATGAAACTACAAGCTCTAACATGCTAACGTTCAGCAATGTGTTACTAATAGCATCATTAACACATACCATATATAGCTGCACGGAGTGTCTTATACTGAGCTAGTGCCAAGTCCCAGTTTGTCAAGTTGGGACACGGGAATGGCAAAATAATTTCATTCACTCCACCAGCTAATTAAGATGGAGCTTAAAGCATGGAAGCTGAGAACCTTAGCAGATCTGCTGTGCCATTCCTCCAGGGTGACTTTGTAGGGAATAGTAAAAATACTTAATATAGTCACTGTTGCATGTTAAATGATTGTCAAGGAAGTGCAAGTGGTACAGGTTGACTCAGCAAAGGGTGAACACTGCCATCATTGTGCTGTTTTCACTCCTCCCTCTCCACTCATCTCTGGTCTCATGTTTGCCCATACTGCTATAAAAGAATAGAATAGATTTGTTTTTTTTAACATGGGCTTTTGTCACTTCCTTTAAAACCTACTATCTTCCTACAATGTGCTGTTACCTGATGTGTATTATACAGCTTGGCCCTGAAAACATGATGGTGGAATTAGGACCTGTACATCTATTTAGGTTTCCTAGCAATTTCCACTATGAAGGAACCTTGTGGTCTTCTCATTTGAGGAACTCTCTCACCACCCATCTTTACAGCTGTTCTTAGCAAATGAACGAATGCAGCGTCCACCTTCTCATGCGCTTGGCTCACTGGGTTATTTTTTAACCTTACACTGATATAATTATTCTATCCCTAAATCTGCCCTGTAGAATCAAATTACAATACACTCTGGCCAACTGCGTGTTTCTCTAATACCTGCAGCAAGTTTGTCATAACATTACTATCTACCTAGGTAGCAGCTCTGCATGCTAGACCTCAGTGTGCTGATGTGAGGGACCATCTGCAAAATATCACACATTCCATCATGAAGAGAGAGAAGCAGGTCTGCGTAGTGACGCTGCAGTTCCCCCTGTACCAGACACGTCTTAATCAATCCCCTTGGTAAGCCTGTACCTGGTTGCTGACAAGCACTCTGCTCTCAGTTGAGAAAGTGTTTGAGATATGCTGTTTTCTGATATTTCCCTTTAATGGTGGCCTACTTGAGATGCTAAATTAATTTGGTTTTATAAAGCTGAGGTATATATGCTAAGTTAATCACCAAAAATTTGAACTCCAATAATTCCCATTAATGCTCTTCTTTTCATTTGCCCTTTATTCTGGATATTTTCTTTTGTTCTGTTCTAAATTTTTTGCCTGCTTTCTTGGTGTAAAATTTTGGAGACTGCTAGTACACCTTCATGTGGCAGCCTGCCTTTTGGTCAGGCATATTTTTCTTTTTTTTATTCAGGTAAAGCTTGATTAATAATGACAAAACCAAGTATTTTTAAGGATACCTCATTCTACTGATATGATTCTTTTAAGAGCACTCCTGCCATACCATAAAACAGCAGGGGGACCTGACTCTTTACATTTGGTATGGTTTTTCTCATTTTGTCACTTTATCAGTTTTGTTGCTCTTCCAACATCCTTTCAATTTGTTCCCCCATTTCTGGTCATGCCTTATTCTGGTTTGAATCCAAGAAAATCAGAATCAAAAACCCCATAGTGTATAATATCCTATAGGCTAAACTTAACAAGACAGGATACATGCTCAGTACTTACTTTGATACTCTAGCTCCCACTACATTTTCTGGTTAGTTTTGATTTTATAATTTCTCAATGAAAGAGCGGATTAAGAGTTGCTTGTGGTATAATTTCTTGTAGTCAGGAAACTATAGAGTTTACAACAGAGTCTTCTGTATTTTAAAACACCAACCATTAAGGCCAAAGTCAGAGCTGCTGATGTTTGAAAACTTTTGGTCACCTATCCACGCTTAAGGGCGTAAAAGAGAAGAAGATTTTCTGAAAATCCAGTCCTAATTTGTGATGCTTATCATCAAAAAACATATGGCCAGATCAAAAGGACAGATACTAAGCTGGTGCAAATTGGCCAAGCAGCACTGTCAGCAGGGATACTGGATTTATAACGGCTGAGAATTCAGCCTATTTGTAGCTCACCATAAGAGTTTTTTGGCTGAGGGTATGGAAGTTATAACCAAAGGTTCCAAGTAATAGTCTTTGGCAAAGTCATCACACATTTTTCAGAACCTGACAATTCACAAATTTGTTAGTATTTTTGGACCAGTTCCCACTTCAGCTCAGATTTCATGTTACCCTATTTTAGTTCTTTATAAAAATGAAATGCACTTCATCTCTGTCTGTACACTCAATAAAATAAATCTAAAAGCCAGAACTGTCTTAGAGTCAAAGAGAGTTGTTCTGCTATAAAGTAGTAATCTGTCTCTCAGTTTTTTGGATTTAAGTAGAATGAAAAGAAGCTACATTTAAAAATGGGATGCACAATGTTAAGTATATATTGTTGAGAACAATCTGGCAATGGGAAAGGAGTGAACAGCCTGACCCATCAGCTTCCCTTCTATCTTCAGCCGTTACAATTCTCCAAGTGCCCAGAACACATGATTTAGTTTCTTTAGAGATGAAACTCGTTGCTTTGGTCTTGGCACATCAGTAATGCAGCAAACAAAACATATATATTTGTATGTATGAGATTTACATTAGAGACAGACAAAAGCAAGTAGAGGGTGGATTCTCACTATCAATTAGAGGTACTATTTGCACAGAAGGAGGTAACCTGTTGGATGTACATTGATGTGAAATAAAAAGATCGCGTGAAGAAAATGTAGATGATACAATTGCAGTTTCACAGAAAGGAAGAAAAGACTCAAAAAAAAATGAAATTATAGGAATGGAGAACAGAGATGCTTTTGGTACCGCAGAGGACAGGCAGGTGTTTAGATTAAGAAAGTGTCATTATCATGATATTGTGGAAGCTGAATAGGAAAAGTGACTCATGCTATCAGCTTCTGAATCTCTTGATCAAGTAGGATCCATAATTATTGCTGGAAAAGTACAGATAAAAAAAAAAAAAAAGACTTGAAAATAACAATTTTCTTTAAGAGGACCCAATCTAACACTTAAATGCAGAAAAGCTGCAGTACTGCAGCACCCAGTGTTAATAACATGGCATGCAGTGAATAGGGGGATTCAACAACCTCAAGATAATGTCCAGTACACTCTGTACAGAGACAAAACAAAGATACTCATCACTAGGCAATTGGAAAATACCAGTTTCTCCTCCCAGGGCCATTTCTGAGGTCAAAATTAAGCAACGATTTCACATAAACTCCTTGCATTTGGTCCCCTTTCACTGAGGCACCAGTACCCAGCGCTGAGGTGCTGAGTTACACCACTATGCTCTTTCTCTTTTCAGGCCAGGGAAACTTGAAATCTTTTACACACACTAATACAGCTTCAAAAGGGACAATAGAGCAAGAGCTCCTTCACATTTTTATGAACATAACACATTCCAGTGGGACACAGGTAAAACCCTTCTTCAGGAAGAAAAAAGAATTGAACCTGGATCACCTACTTCATGACTGAATGCTTTAAAGATACCAGGCTACTATGTAGCTGCAGATGGAGCACTGATCTGATTACAGGGGCTGGTCAGCAGTGGGGACACTTCTATTGCTTAAACAGAAACACGCACAGCTGGATAAACATCTGGAAATACTGAGCAAATGTATCAAACCATCTAATTCAAAGAGGCCTCATCGAAGGAAACCCAGATCTCTGAAAACACACATCAACTCTTTCTGTACTATTTCAAAAAAAAAAAAACATTAACACCTGCAATTCAATTTTGTGCAGACTCCAATGCTTTCAGAAGATGTTTAGAGGTGCTCTGAAAACAGCTGATGAATAGACGTTCGGAAAAGATAAGCAGAGGAAAAAAATCAGTTTCTGGTATACACTGGGTTGCTTAAATGCAGCTAACTGGAAGTACTTCTGCAGATTTGCAGACTTCAAGCATGATAGGAATATGAAGGACACAAACTGAACTGACCAGGATTTAGGAGCCTATAGAGAGGAATAGCAGCCAAGAGGGAGGTCCAGGGTTGCTCGGTAGCCTCTCTTCTGCTGCCCCACTTGGTGCACCGCTGTGCCTTGCTTCTCATTGGTGCGAAGACAAGAAGCAACAGAAAGCTTCAGTAAATCCCTTCCCTTCTTCTTCCAGTCTTCCCTTTCTCATCTTCCTGTTGCAGCAATAGACAGGCTTCAGTGTTGAAGAAGTACAAAGTTGCTCAGGCTGCTTTTGTTGCTCAAATTGTCATGCCCTGGGGAAAAGCTAACAGGACAGACGGAAGGATCCTTGAGGCTGGAGCTCACCTGGAGGTGGTCTGTTTGACTCACCACTCTGACCTGCAAGCTAAAACCCGCAACACAGCTCCCGTTCTTACCAGACAGTTGCCTAAAGGAATAAAGATAGTGAGTAAATATAATTTAGTTTTGATTTAGAAATAGAAGAAGGAAAAAAAATACCTGTGTTTAACAGAATCAGTAAAGATACTCAGGATCCGATTTCACAGCAAAGTAGCTTCATCAGCTACTTGTGCTAAAGGTTAATTAAGATTATATTTGTCTATATACAAATATGGGCATGTACATTTTGGGGAATTTTCACCAACTGTAAGATTACATATGCTATTAACTATTCCTGAAATAAAGTTTTGGTATGTTTGGGTATATATTTCTTAGTTCTTATTACCACATTATATAAGACAGTGTGATCCTAACTATGAGTCAAGACAGTCTCATATGTAATGGGAAAAATATGCCAAAAGATTCTCAGTCCAGCATTCATGAAGATAAATGCAGTTGTCTCTAATTAATTCTACGAAACAGGTTTAGCAGGATTCCAGATCCTCCAGAATGTATAGCTTGATATAAAAACAGGAATCTCTTGATGAATTTGTATGTATGGCAGGATAAACAGAATGTTCCCTTCTGCCTCTAAAAGTGTAATATTCCACATTCATATTTCCACCTGAAACTCTGGAGCACAACTTAAACTTGAGGATGATCAGTCTCAATTAAAAATTAATTGATAGGTGGGAATTGTTTTCCATGTTAATATCTCAGGTGTTACTGAAATTTCTTCAGGAATCAATCAAATTATAGATAATAAAAGTATATACAGGGAAACAGTATATGCAAAATATGCCACATAAATCCAGAATGCATCTACACGAAACACAAAATTATTTTATCTTTTATTGTGGAACATTTTGCCATCATTACCTTTTCTGTTTGCAGGTACAGAAAAATAGAAACACTGAACTCTTCATTATACACACAAAAAGAAAACACCTTGAATTTTATTTCATGTGGGAAAATGGAATGGTCTGTTCTTTCTATTTATTTTATGAAGTGCAGAATGATAAGACCCTACTTTTAACCCTATGCCATAATGAATCAATAAAGGATGTGCAATGAAATAAATGGAAGGCGAAGTACAGCAAAAATTCTGAAAGTGAATACTTTTCACAGCATGCTGTCATCCCTTGGAATTAACTCCAGCAGGAGATTATTAAGTCAAATATCGTTGAAAGATTTTTAAAGGGCTGAATAATTTTATGAGTAATAACAACAATATGAATGTTAAAGTAATCTATTACTATGCTTCAGAGGATAAATTGATAGCTGCAGGGGTCAAGAAGATATCCCCTTCTCTACCTTCCTTTCCACACAACTGGTTAAAATGCATTAAGGGCTTTTCTTCAACTTCCCCTCAAGCATCAGACATTCGTCACTTCCGAAGGCAGCAAAAACACAAGCCTCAACAGATGAGAAGGAGCATAGGATTTGTCTGATCCAGTACGACAAATCTCATCATCATTATCATTATCATCACCTGAACGTATTTTACCTCCAGCATAAAAGGAGATTGCTCTTCAGTGTTCACCACCACTATGGGTGCAGGATAGGTACCTAGAAGTTTACCATTCTAAGTCACTTATCTTTCTAGTTCTCACATCCCATCAGCACTTCCTTCTAAGACTCTAGCTCTTCTTTTATTAGCCTCCTAGATTTCATGAACTCTCCAAGCTCAGGTTCTGAAGAAAGCTGAAAAGCGGGGAAAAAAAAACCACACAAAAAACCACAAAAAAACCCTTGATGCAATTTTCTGCTCATCACCATCAATTTGCCCCATAAGGAGGAGAATGGCAATCTCTGTGACGCTATTCTCACTCTGCTTTTGAGATCTTCCT
>NW_009648369.1:2810446-2837966 GCF_000708025.1 Charadrius vociferus
TACCCAGTGCAAATTTGTGCTGGTTGCGCTGGGCTCAACAGTTATCTCATGGTGCATTTTTGAGATATTTAAAAATCTTTCAGACCTCTTTGCCAAATATTTCATCTGTTAAAATTCTATGAATGCTTTAAAGGGAGTTAAGAAAGAATTAGATTCTTCAGTAAGCAAATCATCTCTCAACCACTTTTGAAGAGCAGTCTGATATAAATTACATCTTTGGGGACTGCCCACCACAGTCATTGTGGGTCTTATGGTGCCATATTATTGCTTCTGAGAGTTTTGTGACCTACGATGTCTGATGGACGTGGTAAAAAGTAATGATTCAAAACACGAGAGCAAAATAATAGCCAGAGATTTATTATTGTTGTTGCTATTATTCATTGCAAAATTCACAACAAAACAAGGCAGTAACTTGTACAAACACCATGCAAAATTACAACATTACAAAAATCTAAGCTAATGGCTCCCCTTTCCCCAAAATTTCTTCTCAAAAAGTTTGTGAAGAATTGCAGATTCTAAATTCATGCCTAAACCTTGCACTTGAGCCTGTCTGTAAATGACGTTAGCAGTTTTTCAATATCACCATCAGGTCATATATAAATAACTGAAAGATTTATTTCAAATAAAGAAGAGATATTTAAGGCAAGTTTTACAGCATCTGTTGATGTATGTCTGAATTACACATCAGAATTCTTGAAAATTGAATACTTGGCCCCAGCTGGAGCTTCTGGTTAGTTATCTAGGCTCCCTGTAAGCTAATGGGGAAACTAATGTTTCTGAAGTGACCTGAACAGAAATCACATACAGCTACCCATGCATCTGACCTCTGCTTTTCTATGGGGCAGGGCTGACTGAAGGCTGCATCTGTAATATTCATGTTTTCCTAAAAATACATACCTAGCTGGGTAGGTCTCAACCTCTCAAAAACATAATCAGAAGTGGGAGAGGGAGTGGTAAAACCACCAACATTATATAAACATTCATTAGCCATATAATGGCTAATATGCATATAATGCAAGAGGCCTTTTTAGTCTGAAATTTATTGGTATCAATGTTTGGCAAGGAGGGAGCAGATTTGGGTTCCAGTCCTATCTTTCAGAAATCTTTAGCATTCTCTGAGCAGAAACTACACATGACTTCCCCAATCGAGTGCTCTAATATCACTATTCTAAGGTTAATTTATCATACTCAGAGCATGGAAATGGAAATCAGATCTCAAACCTGTAAGAAAAGTGCTCTGACCAAAAGACTGTTTTGACAATGTGGACGATATACATATTTAGAAACATTTCCTACCAAACTTGAAGCTGCCTGGTGATTTTTAGGTGCCTTTGGAACAATGTTTTTCTTGGTTATTGTTTTTGGACTTGTCTTTTTTAAGTGGTACTTTCAGCTTTGCCTCAAATAATTCTTCAAGGCTGGACTCTGACTCTTGTGCTAATGAGCCAAGCGGCACTTATAATCACACTTACTAAGTTAGAAGTGGCAATATATGAACCTTAAAAGATTACTTTCCAGATATCAGATATTGCTCTATTTGAAGACCTCAAATGCCTTCAGTGCATATATTGACTAGCATTAAGCTTTATATCTCACAAAATAGAATATTTACAACAAAGAAATAAATGATTCAGAAAAGTATAAAGCACCTTCAAGAGATTCATACTCAAACTGATTTTTAAAAAAGTTCATTTTGTTCCTGTACCTATGTAATAGGTAATTGAGCAAGAGGACAAACATTTTTGTTTTCATGTATTGAAATAAATATTTCTGATAACGTAATAAAAGAGCTTTGTTTCAGTGATCTAAATGGGAATAATAAACAAATCAAGTTTTAATGCTAGAGCTAGTGAGAAAAGGAATATCAGCTGTAGGGACACAAGTTGGAGTCCACATAGCACATTTAAGTTTTGTTTTATTCTGCTGCTGTGGATTTCAGTTGTGGTTTCTATACCAGTGTGAAGCTCGAGTAGGACATTACGGATAATTGAGTCCCAGAAATAAGGGAAATAACTCTATCAGTTTGTATTTATTGAAAGCAAACACATTTTCATTCATCAAAGTGCTGATTTTTTTTTTTTTTCACAACTGCAGCATCTTTTAAATTGTCAAATAGATTACTTTCAATTAAAAAGGATGAATACAAAGTCACAGCTCAATCTTTCAGGCCAAATCTCACTTAGAACTCATAATTCTTTCTTACATCTGCTGGATTCAAAGCTCCAGGTCACCAAGCGATATCCACTGCCCTCTATGAGCCTTGAATAAATCCTGTCATGAGTTAAGGTGGCTGCTCAGTGACCCACACTGACTTCATCTTTTTTCTCAAGTGCAGTACTTGAGGTGGGGCCTCACCAGTGCTGAGTACAGGGGAACAATCACTTCCTTACTCTTGCTTACTACGCTATCCCTGGTGCAGGCCAGGATGCTGTTGGCCTTCTTGGCCACCTGGGCACACTGCTGGCTCATATTCAGCCGGCTGTTGACCAACACCCCCAGGTCATTTTCCACCAGGCAGCTTTACAGCCACTCCTCCCCAAGCCTGTAGCACTGCATGGGGTTGTTATGACTTAAGTGCAGGACGCAGCACTCAGCCTTGTTGAACTTCATACCAACTTGTCCTGATCTCTCTGTAGAGCTATCCTACCCTCAAGAAGATTGACACTCCTGCCTAACTTGGTAGTGGTTCTATAGTTCCCCAAATCCTCCTTCCGGCCCTTCTTGTAGATGGGAGTCACATTTGCTGACTTCCAGTGAACTGGGACCTCCCTAGTTAGCCAGGAAAATATAGGTAAAAATTATCGGTAAATAGGAAAATATAGGTTAAAAAGCTCTAATTATGTTATAAAGCTCTTCAATGAGAGCAATGAAATATTCCACTGTGTGTTAAGTTGCTGTCATTTTGTGAATAACCTTCTTGGCCTTTCAACCATGGGAGTTGTTTCTTCTTTTACTTCACTTTGCATTGGTGAGTGGTTTCAAAACTTTAGCTATAGTAATTATGCATTCCACCTCATTACAGCATGTAAAAAACACGCTCTCTAAATTATCCCTGTATGCTGCTGTAGTAGTACCGCACCGAACTGACCCAGAAACTCTGATTCCCCGTCTGTCTTTGTAACCTTCACACTCCTCATGTCTCTTCAGGTTCAAGTTCAACTGGTAAAAGACATTTTAGTGTTTAGTCTACTTAGATGCTGTACTTTTTTTCTTTTAAAGCTAGCTGGTTTCAAATATTCTGGTTGACTTTTTGTGTAGATACAAAATAAGCCATTAGGTACAGTATGGTAAATAATAAAAAGAAAGATACTTAGTCCTTTAAAAAAATTCTTCTCAGTTTACTTTGATGGAGAAAGTTAACCAGGGCTTACATTCTATCCATGTAGATTGTACCTAGTAAAATCTTGTGTAAAACACTTCTGACAAAGGGCACTATCCAGCTTGATGACTCTAGGAACTAGAACAGACCTAGCAAGAGACAGAAGAATGAACTATTAGAATAATTAGGCAATAAAATCCGTCATGACATAAGCTACTGGGCACTGAAAATGCTTGTTTACCCTAGGCACATCTCTGTCACCTTATCATTCTCATCTCCAACATTATTCTCCCTTTCAGAGTGACTTTGATGTAAACCATGAATCAATGTTAAGTATCATTTACAAAGTGCCAGAGGCGACTGTGCTCTGACCAAGAATACTTGTACTGGAAAAGTTGTCAAAAGGATCAATATTTTTGTGGTGTTCCTGAGAGAATCCCAGTTCATTCAGTTTCAGCTCTTTCTAGATCAGTAAATAAAGTCTATTCATCAAAACCTGCATTTATATTAGCTTTTGGGATGGAGTAATAATGTAGGTTTGAAACAAATCTTCAGTGACCACATTTATTGCATATTGTTTCCATTTGAGAGACGACTTGGTGTACATGAACAAACATCCTTTCCGAGGAAACAGAAACAGAAGATCTGTTTGAATTGTCCTACAAATGTATTTCAAACTCTAATGGTTGAAAATGTTAATGACATAAAAGCCCAAACCAATCACTGGTCCTTCAGACAGAATTGAACCAAAGTTTGTGAACATTTTGTCCAAGGGATCCTAGTCCTACATTTGTATATGCTGGAACCACACGTGATGCATATGTAAGGCCTTTAGCCTTAGTTGTTTTGATCTAGTGACCTTCTATTGCACTGTATTACCTGCTAAAGTAGTCATAGACAGTATTAAATGCCCTGCTCTTCACTCTCCCACACCTCCACGGGAACAGAACACCATTTGGCTAAATTAACAATCCAGCAATAGCTTCAGCAGAAACGCACATCTGCCTTGCTACCTTCCTACTCGTCATCATGGAAGGTACAGCAGCCACAGGACTGCTTTATTTGTTCACAAGCACCAACAACAAATGCAAAGCGACTGATTGCTCATTGCTCTCAACTACCTTTTTAATAAAAGAGTAAAACCAGGACTATACAAGTTGCAACATAGTGTTCTACTCACATATCATTAAGGGACTGTCTGAATCAGCCTTGGTAATACTTTTGTTGTAGTTGTATTCCAGATGTTTTCCATTGCCTATTGCAAAAGCAGGAGAAAAAATTATCCGTAAATGTACTTCTCCGGATGTTCAACACTCAATTTTAGTTCCTCTGAGAGTAAGGGCTGCACACAATCACAAAATATGTGCCCAGCCTCCCAACACAGTGCATGATCAGAGTGGAACAGCCAATAGTAAAATACATGGAAACTACCAAGTTGAGTGGTTAGGTGTCTAAATTAGGTAAGAGGGAACCGCAAAGAGAGACGGAGGAGGAATCCTAATGCCGTGTCTCAAAAATAATTCCAAACCGGGCACAGCAGAGACTTAACAAGTGTCTTTTACTCAGGTGAGTCCCTTAATTAATAGAGTGTTTGTAAAACACAAGAGGGAGAGATACCATATATCCAGCCCTAGAGTGAGCAGTCTCAGGTTGTCTTGTGCACAAGTCCTAATCTGCTATATACCTTCTGTAATCATGTGCAAGATAAAACCTTTAGAGAAGATAGTCAAGGTAGGATTTCCATGTCAAACAGCTCAGTAGCACCTGAGTGATTTTGCGTCTGCTCAGGTTCTCACAGGACTCCGAATGCACCTGCTGACAGACAGCCTTAATACCCTCCTAGAGGGACTTATAGATTTCAGAGAAACTGAAAGTGTTCAATTGTATCTAAAGAATTACTTTTCTTCAAAGCTTGTACATACACAATCACATTTAGCGTTGAGAAACTGTAAAGGTTCTACACCATTTCCCACCAGACGGTCTGTCCTGAAGAATCTGATTTCAGTGCTCAGTTCAGAGTGTTTGGATGTTGTCATGATGCATGGATCTCTTCAAGTTGGAGATGGGATTTCATCACAGGTGAGGTACTTCTGCTTATATCCATATCACAATGTGACCAACATAAATTAAGCTATGCTCCCCAGAGGCCATGTGGAAATGGAAAATGTGTGAATGGTGTGAAGCCAGGATTGCTCTGACAGCTTTCTTCATGATCCAGCAGAGCTGACTGCTCTCTCAGTGTCAGATTGATTTCTGGGATCGCCAGGATTTTGAACCAGCCCTTATTTTGGATGTTTCTGTGTCCTCAAAAATGTCAAAATTCTGATGAAATGGATCATCTACGCTTCTGTCAAGAACACCTGGATTTACTCTATTTTATTATGGGCACTGAAGTTAGGTAGTTGAATCTATACCCCAGTGATGGGGATTACAGCTACAAGGTGAGACAGAGCTCAGACCCACTGTCTCTCAGCAGAGGAAAAAGCTTTATTGCACATGGGCAAGAATCAGTTTTGCTGAGGGCTGTTTAGGAATTACCCTGTTTTCTTCAGGAAGACCTCATTTCTTCAGCTAATACTATTTTAGAGAAACTACTGAGTAAGGAAGCTGGTAGTACTTAATACTATCATCTTTCAACTGTTCCGAATCCAACAGTTTGGCTTTTCCAGACATTGAGAAAGAACATAAAGAAAAGTGATGCAGTATTACCATTATTATTGTTATTACATTAAAAAAAAAAAAAAAAAGAGGAAGATAAAAGAGATATACATATGAGATATACATCTATTGTTAGGGTTGGTTTTTTTAAAACTTGCTAAAATGTACTTCAGGTATAATGAAGTGAGCTTTTCTATTGCTAATTAATTTTGAACGATGGCTTTGTCCACCCACAAAAAGGAAAAAAAAAATATATATTAGCATACAACATGTTTTTAAATAAATAAGAAATTCTTTTCAAGACAGTTACACTTCTTGCTCTGTGACATGACAACTGCACATTGTTATGGTGACACACATCAAATAAGGAGTTCAGAAAAGTAATGGAGCAACATGGAACCTGCAGCTTCGGGAGAGTTGATCTTACAACAAACTCAGTGTGAAGAATAATTTTTCATTTGGTGAATATGTAATGTCTGGTTGCATATATAAAGCTGAAAATCTCAAACCTTCTCTGCTTCCACACCATGCCAGGTGAAAACACTGCCGTTGTACAGGAGTTCAGGATGCGAGAGGACTCATTGGCTTGGCAGAACCCTACTGGAAGGGTGATAGTCAGGGGGATCAGTCCCACCAATCTTAACAGTATTTTGTTGTATTGTCTCTATCGTCACTGTCAAAGAGTAAATTAGGATAAAGGACTACTGGGAAAGATGAGAAAAAAATCTGAAAAACATATAATTAAAATTTAGGTGTGATAAAGATCATGTGGAATGAAACTTGAAAACTTGTCTTAGTGGCAAATGATGTATATTTTTGTGGGGCAAGTTTGTGTAATCAGATGCATCCTGTACATCCTGTACTGAATTCCCATGTTAGTAAGCACTGTAATACAAGGTGAAAAAAAGAAATAATAATTGCAGATCTAGATGAACATTTAAATAGATCTAGCTGAACATTTAAAAATATTCCGGGGAAGCAAGGTGTTTAACAAGCAAATATGCACTTTCCTTTTAATTCTTCCTGGTTAAATGTGATTATTTCATATTCCCAAATAAGAGGAATAAAATTGTTGATTTCACCTTTTTTTTTTTTTCTTATGTATAACTAAAAGGTCAACAGCTATAAAAGTATGGGGTATATAACTGAATCAAACTACTTTTGCCTGGAATCATTTATTAAAGAAAAGATTCATCACACGCTTCCCCCCGATGTATGGTATTAGAGACTAATTTTTGAACTAATCTAATTAAAGTCAATTTTGGGATAGTAGTACTTCTCTAATTGTTTCTGAGACACACGCATTAGCAATGGAGAGTGTTATGTTGTCATGGCAACGGGCTTGCCATAATGACTTCAGAAATAGAATTGAATTATACCACAATGGTGGTTTGGGAACAGCTGTTTCTGTGCAAGTTTGGTTAGGAGGGACAGAGACGTGTTGGCTGCAATGAAACCACGTGACAGTTTGAGGATCCCAAATTTAGGTGCATACAGAAAGCCCGCCCCCCTCTATAGGTGTTTTGATGTATGACTAAGGTAAAAATATTTTTATTATGGATATTTCATTATTATTCTGTGTAAAATCCTTTCACGTGTATTGAGCTTGGTACTTCAGTCAACGTTGTAAATGCATACAGTGACACATCACATGTATGGGTGAGGACCTCTTTACGTTCTCTTTTTCCTACACGTGATCAACAAATAAAGGTAGATGAAGGAGTCCACTGTAATTCTTCCATAGTTCTCAAGTACTGAAGCATAAACAAAAGACTTAAAAGTACACCTGCCATATTAAAATTCAGGACAGCAATGTACTTCATCAAATGGGCTGGCCTGTTGAGTAGAGTGTCTCAGGATGTTGTTTATGAAGATGTACGAAGATGTACTCCATCTGCTTTCAGATTAGCACTTGCACTGAGCAAGATGCCTGACCTTACTTTCCTTCCTTTCATTTTTTCCTAAGTTTTACTGGCTCTCCATTATGAATTCATGGTCTAGAAAAAGTTAACTCAGCACAAGATAAATGGATTTCCTGTTCATTATTTACATCTTATTAACTTGACAACCTTGTTTGTGACTTAGAAGGCACATATCTGTCCAGATTGCAACACTGAAGTTCACAACATGGCACAGCTCTTGTAAAGGTGATTCAGGGTAGTTTACAGAAAACAGGACATCAGATGGTAAAGTTAATCTCCAAAAAGAGCTCCCTTCATGCTAATGTGGGAAAATCAACTGAATGTAAGAGTCCAGACTCTGTAGAAGCCAGAAGCTTTAAAGGAAACTTCATTCTGGTTCATACCTCCATAGCTCCATATCCAGGTGTTGAGTGTGAACTGAATATCTTTAAGTTTCTTGGGAAGAGGAAAAAGAAAACAGAGTGGGAATGTAAAAAGAGAAAAGTAGGGTTAGGTATTTTAAAAAATAATACTAATGGTGAAATGTACATTGGAAACATTATAAACAGAGACAGAAACTTTTTAAAAACTAAAACCAATAGCTTTATGAACAGAGTTTTTATTTTTTTCGGGGGTTGTTGCTGGTGTTATCTAGGAAGATATGACTTCCACATAAAATTTATCTGATGGTTGAAATTTTCGTAATGATGTTCTTCCATGTGTATTCCCTACTGTTTAATAAGGGCTGAGGTCATATTGCAGACAGCTGTACGTTCTCTCTCAAGTACTTAGCTGTCTGTTTGCACAATATGTCTAGGAATAGAGTATCTTTGAATAGACTGTGTCTATGTCAAAGTTCGTTGAACTTGGTGGACAGGTTAAAAAATTATGGACAAGCAAAGGGAAGGGATAGACAGACATGCAATGTGATCACTTAAATTTTATTCCTCTAAGAAACCTCACTGGGAAAAACAAAACAAAACCAAGCAAACAGACAGAAAACCAATAGCTTGCTGGAGACATCTGAGAAACAGCCAGAACATTTCCAGACAAAAGTATACCACAGGATTAACACTTTGAGGTTAATTTTAAGCAAATGACATAAATTCAAGCTCATTTGTTTTCATAACAGAAAACAACGGGTTGTTACAGTGACATACCACATTTGATGACTTCATAGCACAGATGTCAGGACTGCAGCTTAGGAACACCTATTGTCACTGAGAGTTTGGTTTGAAGGGATGAGACAAGAAGTTTTCCTGGGTTGATAGAATTCCATTCTGAAGTCTGTTTTCTGACACTCTTTCAGATACTTCACTGTTCATCTGTCTACCCTGGTGACTCTGGTGTGTGAGAAGTTGTAGTGAGAGGGATCTCCTATTCATAACTTGACCTGGTATACAGCAAATTTCCCAGTAAACCACTGGAGTTGGTGAGGAGGCAGCAGTTCTGGCATGGGCATTAAAGCACTTGTAGATGATGATACAGTAGGTTTTGGGGGGCTTTGGCATACCTATAACACTGCTACTTACTGATTGTGACAAGACCAACAGATTGTTGATGAAGCAGAGCAAACTAGAGGGCATCTCTATGCCCCAGTAATTTTAATTATTTTATATCTTTTATAATCCCTCATTGGAAGAAAATCTGAATTATTAAAACACCTGTCTGAAAACAGAATTTTACAGGAATGCTTATGGACACGCCCCATAGTCTAGATTTGAACCCATTTAACTTTGCTTAGGTTGTAGCAGACCCAGGCTCAAATTTATGTTTCCTGTGATAATGAGGTGTTCCTGGCTTCGTGAAATTGAAAACAGTTTTCCGTATGATTCTTTTTTTCCTTAGCAGTATCCAAAACACCACATTATGGTTTATCTTTACCTCTGATCTGAAAAGCTTCACAGACCAAATCAGAACTGAGATGAGGAAGGAAATGGGGAATGATGATGAATATCTCCAATTACCGTACATAAGTTTTGTGAAAGAGTCAGAAGCGTTTCTGTAGTGTTGAGAGTTTACTTTGAAACACTTGATAAATGCATCAAGTACAATCCATTTTTCTCTGTTAGAACAATCGCACTGTTTAGACCACTGATAAGGTATTTGTCTGTCAGCAGCTGTCAACGTGTACAGCTAGTCAAATAAGCCCTGACAAAATAAAGTTACACAGAAACACATAGTTCATTGAGCCCAAGGGTCTCATTTCAAGCATTTTGGGTTTAACAAGCTTTCGCTGACTGCAGAGCTGGGTTTCCAGGGAACCATTTTAATTCCAGGTAGATCTGCCATAGGGACAGGGATCTCACAAACTATCAAATACTCAAATAAGATTCATACAGCTGCTCAAGAGCCAAGTCCTCTGCAACTGCCCAGTGGAAATGACAGTATCATCAGTTTAATGGCAGGGACTATTTGGGAAATTGACAGGCACAACAATTGCCCTAAGCAGCTACAGTATCCAAGCACTACCACTAGACATATTGGAAGGGCAAATGCTTCTGATTCAAAGTGGACAGGAAACAAACTTTAACATTCCTTTAAAATTTCCTCTAAATTAAAAGACCTACTTTTTAGCAAGTTCTACACTTAGACTTGAACTGGTACCCTTCCCAGCCCTCCCTCAGGGCATATACTATGCCTGAGAGGAGCCATCTACACAGAGTATTCATGCAGGGATGTCCAGCTGAGCCAAAGTTATCTAAGCTTCCTTCTATAATAATCAGTGCTTTAAAATAGATTTCATTCCCTTAGAGCTGCACTCACCACTTCCTTACCCTTCCTTACTTTCAGCAGAAGCATGCTGAGGATCACACAGTCCATCCTAATAGCAGTTTACAAGGTGTGGTCTGTACAGAATTCAGAAGAATGTCATTTGTGAATTCTATCATAGATCTGAGCGAACCATTATGCCTAAGTTGTATGACCACAGGAAGAGTCCCAGAATCATTGTTGCTTATCTGCTTATCCTCCCTCTCTAAAATAGAGCATATGCAGAACTGGAAGTAGTGTTCTAGAAGTAAGAAATATAATATGCTTTCAAATTCAGATGGTAGTAAGATAAAAGTAGTTTAAGGGTTATCCAATTAAAATAATACTGTGAAATACAATAAGATTAAAAAGATAGTAACCCTGCAAATATGTCAGTTATCCCAAAGTAGCCCAATTATAGACCAAAATTTGGCTTAAGTCTGTCCCTATAATAGAATGGTATAGATCAGAAAGTCATTAGTTGGAGACACGTGAGTAAAATGCAGCCAACATAATTGCTATCCAGCCTCTCCAAAAAAGTTCCAACAATGACAATGTCCTCTTAATGCTAAAGTTATTCTTATGGTCCTTCATAGTTCATACCTGTAGATTTAAAAACACAAGCAACAACTATGTAGATTAAACCAATGTTGTTTTCAAAAAAATATTTACTTCTCAGACATGAGTCAGTTTAAATGAAAATTCACATTCAAAAAAATTGGTGAAGTCGGGACATACTCATAAAAGAGGAAAAATAAGCCTTCTTGTATGGTTTTTGTTCCATCTGTCTGTATCCATATGTTGTCTCATCTCATTCTTATACTTTTCATAGTGGAGACATGTTTGCTTCACTATTGATCTGTATGTTTCCAGCACCGAGCACAATGGGGTTCCAGTCAACAATCAAAATTTTGAAGCACTGTGGTTAGACAAATACATCTGTAATAATATATGAAGAGGTATCATTTATGAAAATGAAGTGAGCAGAGAATGCAAAAGAAAATTACATAATTGAAAAGCACCAGGGAAGGATGGATTTTACAACTATTGGTTAACGAGCTTAAATTTTCTCAGATTCCATCCACGTGACATGCTAATTAAAGGTAGAGCTAGAAGAATGGTAGAAGTAAGGACCATGGTCTTTAACTTTTTTCATTTACACTGTAAGAAGAAATTGATAAATGCGATCAGGGGTGGAAGAACTAAGAAGAAAAGAAATAGACATTTAAAAAATTAAGCTGCTTGTCTTCATATTGTAAGAATGTTGAAAATCATTTGAATCCTTCAAGAACAAAGAAGATGGGAGTAAAATTGAAAATCCAGCAGTGTATATTTTCAGTAGCCTGTGCAGAGAATATTATATAGTGTACCATCCAAGTAAATGATAAGATTATTTGGGCTGACGTCTTGGTAAAATGGATGCAAACTTGCATGGAGAAGTATCTGCTGTATCTGAAATAGGAATTAAAATACTGGACAAGCTAGGTATAGAGCTTATCAACAGTAACTCTTCAGTCACTCTTTGTCATCCTTCCTCTTAAATCCCCAATTCCAGTGACTGAAAAGCACAGATACAGAAGGAAGGCTATGTAATGACTAAAGAAAGGAGACTTGCCTCACTTTTATTTTAAACACCTGACATTTTTATTAATTTGTTAAATATTATTTAATCTGTGTTTAATTTCATAAGGTATTAAAAAGAATTGCACAAGTATTGTCAAAGTTGTAAATGGATAATGAGATGATAGATAACTGAATCCTGCACTTGGGTCACAACAACCCCATGCAATGCTACAGGCTTGGGGAAGAACAGCTGGAAAGCTGCCCAGCAGAAAAGCACCTGGGCGTGATGGTCAACAGCCGGCCTAATATGAGCCGGCAGTGTGCCCAGGTGGCCAAGAAGGCCAACAGCATCCTGGCCTGTGTCAGAAATAGTGTCACCAGCAGGACTAGGGAAGTGATCATCCCCCTGTACTTGGGACTGGTGAGGCCCCACCTCGAGTGTTGTGTTCAATTTTGGGCCCCTCAATACAAGAAAGACATTGAGGTACTGGAGCATGTCCAGAGAAGGGCACTGAAGCTGGTGAGGGGTCTGGAGGACAAGTCTTATGGAAACCAGCTGAAGGAACAGAGGTTGTTTAGCCTGGAGAAAAGGAGGCTGAGGGGAGACCTTATCGCTCTTTACAACTACCTGAAAGGAAGTTGTGGCGAGGTGGGGGTTGGTCTCTTCTGAGACCTACTGAATTTAAAATACAAGACTAATAAATATAGTCAATTATGCCAGGAACTTAAAAAATCTTTTGGAGTTGGAAGTACATAATCATAATACCAATTCTGTGTGATGTTTTGGTACTATGCGCAAATCAGTCACATTAGATAAATGGAAAGCTAGCTCTGTCATAAGTCATGTGTCCTTTCCTCAATCAGCATTGACTGAAAATAATGGAGAGTTAGTTTTCCAAATTCACCAATGCTTTCGTCTAAGCTAGATTCACATTAAGATTCTTTTTCTTGTGAATATCTGTGTGGTGAGCTTTATAACTTTAACAGTACTCCAACTGCTTCTAATCACAGTAGTTAATCAGAATCGTACCCACATGAAACAGTGAATGTAAGGACTTAATACAGTGTCTGTTATTTTCTAGATTTTCTAATAGCAGTGATAACAGCAGTAAATAACATGACTATTTTTAAACAGGAAATATCCAGCTGCCAATTTTCATATCTGCTAACCATGAGAACGTCACATCATGCTTTCTCTGTCAGCTCTGCTCACATTCACTACCTCGCTGAGTATTGCATCCATGCTATATACGCAGGGCTACTCAGAAGTGGAATGATTTTGTCCAGTTTGGTAGAAGACTGATTAAAATCACAGCCCTTATCAAAGCAGTAAAACATATCACCAGATCTTTTCATTCCCTGTGGCTGCTGCCTCCCACTCCTATCTTCCGCAGGGAAACTGTCTTCCTCTAATTGCAGAACTAATATTTAAAATTTGGAAACATACCCCTGAATACCAATTGAGTCCTTAGCTGCTCAAGCCACAGCTTAGCTGTTAAAGTCAGAGTCTGACTTTTTCATAAAAAGTGGAGTAGAAAATTGGCATAATAAGGAATAGAAAGGATATTTCCAGCCACAATTTAGTTCAAATGAAAACAAATACGGCAAAATGTTGCAGACAGTAAAAAAATCCCACCCTTAGATAATTAGGAATGAAGCAAGATATTCTGACCCCAAAAGTAGTTTACCCACGCAAGCTCAGAATCAGCAGAATGTTGCCACCCAGTTATAAAATATTTTTATTCTATTTATCTTCAAAATGTCACCATGCAGATTCTTTGGAAGGATGGAGCAGGAAGAATATGACTAATGTGTAAAAAAACACAACCTATTTCCCAATCTTTTCCTATATACTATTTCTGAAAATGTCACTACCATACTGAGTCTACTAATAGGATCATTAGTTCATCAAATCAGGCTCAGAATCTAAACTGAGAAATGAGACATGCTCACAAAATACCTCCGAATAAATAGCTAATTAGGTGGAAGGTGGCATGGTCTTGGCTCTGAAAAAGGTCAAACTAAAAGTGAAGGCTTACAGGGTAGAATCTTAACAACAAAAACATACTTTCGAAATACCAGGAAATAGGATTGCAATGGGCATTCACAGCCTATACCCTCTCACATGTAAAGTGGTACGTGGAGAACCAGATATGAGACACAATGGGATTTCTCTCCCTTGCCCAGCCTATCATAGCTCTCCAGGAGAGCTGTTTTCCATGCTGGAGATACACGCCTAGCATACAACCATTGACAACCACTGCCTCCAAGGCCCTTTCCCAAGCTCTGTGATTTTGTGATAGCTCCAGTTGCTGTCAAGTCGAGGTAAGAATACAAACTCGGATTTCCTCCCTGGGGAGAAAAAAAAAAAAAAAAAAAAAAAAAAAAAAAAAGGAAGGAAATTTGGGGCAGTTTATATGAAAATGGACATTACACAGTGGGACTGGGAAACTGCATGCTATCCTCAGGGTTATTAATCTGGGCTACAGTTACACTTAGGCTTACACTGACGCTATCCACCTTAGTAAATCCACACCTATTTCCAGTCACAGATCAGTTCAAATTTACACTGTATCTGTCCATATATCCATACATATTTATATGCATAATACATTCAAGAGAATAATACAGCAAGTCATAGAAACTTGAAAATGTTAGGTAGTGAGGAATGAAATAAAATATTCCAAACACTGGGAATTATTTCAATACTTACA
This sequence comes from Charadrius vociferus, assembly GCF_000708025.1. Classification (NCBI taxonomy): domain Eukaryota; kingdom Metazoa; phylum Chordata; class Aves; order Charadriiformes; family Charadriidae; genus Charadrius; species Charadrius vociferus. The sequence goes on from NW_009648369.1 coordinate 2,825,353, forward strand.
AGATGGTAATTTGAATACACATAAGATGGCATAGGAGATTCAGAGAGGCCTATTTTTATTCACTATGAAATGGGTAGGTGGGGGAACACAACAGAAGGAAGGACGAATTTTCTTTTTAAAGCAAAGATGCAAAGGGAGTACAAGGACCACAGGATTTTAGTCAACTCCTCAAAGCTGAGATGAGGCAATAAGAGGATGACGGTTCCTGATCTTCTCCATTTACAAGGAAGTCAACTGGGGGAAAAAGACAAAGACAAAGAGAAGAAAGGGATGTCACTGATACCCGTTTCCACGGGATATTCAAATGCATGCTAGAGATCTATAAGAGGCTGACCAAAGCATGGACAGAAAGGTTACTATGGGACATCCTCAAACTTCCAAAATTCAAGGAAGACATCTTTAAAATAAATATTCTCTCCATTCAGCTCTTGGCTTCATCAGACTTGAGTTTTGTATGGGCTGAGAAGGAAACCTGAAATCTACAAGTACGGTTTACACAATAGAAATGGTGGACAATGACTTCTTGGAATTGTTAACTGAAGAAAGAAAAAATAAGAAGTCAAAGCATCATATATTTAAGATTCATTTCCCCAAAAGGTAGCAGAAGAACCCAGGCTTAATTTAAATTAAATAGGTGTCGCAAACAGCTGTAGAGAGCCTAGTGCAACCAAACACATTTCCTCAGTCACATGAAGAAATGAGAAGAGACAGGAACATTGTGTGTATAAAAGGGCCAGAAACTGCCAGAAAACTTCCAATTCAACCCCATGCTGACATTAGCAAAAAGCGACAAACCCAAGTAGACAGTATAACAACAAGTTTATGATTACAACTCTGTTAGAGCAGCTGGCAACATAGCCACTGCAGTTAGTACAGAAGCTGGAAAGTGTCCAAGGATTGAAAGAGGCACAAACACAATGCTCACATGCTGTTACACAAGTGGAAAACTGTGGGTAAATATAAAGAAGAAGCTGCAAGGAAATGGCAAGGCTTGCAAACAATTGACCTTGTCATCAGAGGTAGTCATGAGTACCTGTGGTAGGTCAGCTGAATTCTCAAAGCAAGTGGGAGATCTACATATATAAAAACAATATCTGGCTACATAAATATGATCGAAGGTGTTATGGTACACTGGCAAAACAAACAGCTTAGTAATGCTGTTTACACTCCTGGAAAGAGAAGTCATTATAATGCAATACATTAGTGGGGATTGATAACTTTGAATATCTACAGTACAGGCATGTATTTCTGAATTAGTCGCATAGAGTATCTTTATATTCGCTGGCCAGAATGAGTACTTGTAGAAGGCAAGTCATCTCATCCCAAAACAAACAACTGAAAATTGCCTTCACACTACCCTAAAAATTTATAATCTTTTCCTGAAAAGGAGGCTTTAAATATAGACCTTTGTAAATTGACCTAAACTGAGCAATCCTGAGCTAAAATTATTTAAGATTCCTAGAACATATTCAGTAGCCTGATGCCATAAGAGACTCTTCTGACAATACAGTTAATAGAACCTGGACAGCTTTTCAGCTCATCCTAAAGAAGACATTTGGGTCTTGATTTGCTCAGCCTCACATAAATATCTAGTATCATTTGAGGTACACTAAGACTGGTCACAGATACAGCAGAGAACCTAGGGGAGTTCTATGTCCTTTTAGAGAGAGCACTGAGGGCTGAACAGGACTTGCTAGAGCATCTCAGCTGGCAGTAAACATCTATCTGTGGGCAACCAAAGCAAAACCTTAAGCAAACCTGAACTGTGCAGGCCCAGAGGTCAACAAGTATAGTAAAATTATGTCCTTATTATTACTCTCTGTGGTGTCCAAAACAAGTGGTCACCATCCAAGTTATAAATAGTCTTTGATCTACGCTATGTTTCAAAACATGCCTGGGAATTATTCAGGTAAGCACTGTCTGGAATAAGCTAAAACTAGACCTAGGACAATTTAATAGTGTGGATGACTAACATCTAATACCTAAGCCCACGTTTCCTCTCTGTTTAATTTGCTTGTGTAGATGTAGCTACTGGCAATCAGCTCTCTAGATTCCAAGGACTACATCAACTATTTCTCTGTTAACTGTAACAGGAGCTTAAGTGTTAGTTCTCATGACAATAGACATGTGTATATATATACCTTGTGAACAAATAGGCTTAAGTATCTTAACCTAAAGCTGAATTTCACTGCATAAAACATGTTAGCACAGTTTCTAGATGAATTATTAAAAAAAGAGAAAAAGAAATGGTAAACAAAATGCATAATACATTTCCTCAACTATCGTAAGAAAATGGAACACTGATGGTCATGATTGCATGTCTTCATCGTGCAAAAATACTTTTGAACAAAAGAAATGAAACAATTGTAGAAAAAATAAATAAAAGTGCAAAATTATTAACAATTATTATCAGGTAGAATCTGGCAGGGTATGTGGCTTTGGGTGTCTCCCATCACTTGGTACATCTTTTATCAGAAAAGGAAAGTCAATCTGTTGTCTTTACATGTGAAATCCTAGATGAAGTGGAGCTGACGCTTGAGTATAATGGGAAAGAAAACTTTCACAGTAATATGGACATGCTAATGCTTTTCTTTGTTGAGCAGTGAGTTCAATACATAAACAAAAAGTAGACACTTTTGAAGGAAAAACTGATTGAAGGAAATACTCTGGATTTAAGTATCCATAGTACAAAAATTTCAGCTTAGATATACCAATAAACCATATCACATGAGTTGAAAAGATGCTTACAATAGCAATTGCCTTTTCTAAGTTTTCACTTCAGCAATTAACATCTAAGGAGTATTAGGAGTTCAAAGAACAACTTCAGCTGCCCGTTGACTCTGACAGAGATTACAGTAAAATCCACTTCCCAGTCACAACAAGTACTGACAGTTTGAAAGGCACACAGCATTACTTTGTGACATGGAGCCTATAAAATGGTCTGACGCTACAGAAGGCAAAGTCTTCTTGTAGATGATTCCTTATTAGCTGTCATGTAACTGTTAGAAATGCTGATGATGCAACATAACAGATTAAAATCACAGGTTCTGTGAAGCTGAAACGTCTGGACTCTTTAGTCAGTGCAGTGAATTCAGTGCTAGATCACGATTAAAACACATTGTAGGACTAGTATCTGATAAAAACCACAAAGTTAACAGAAAGAATTGGGACCCTGGTGGACTCATTCGTTCTATAGGTAGAACACAAACCTCCTCCTGACAATTATATACCTATTCAGTTAGCCACAATGAAGACAACAAGCCATTCTTCTTCAGGAAATCCTATTTGCCTTGAGCACCAATTAAGATGAAAAATATTGAGCGTGATAGTAGTCTCATTCAGTCTGAAGTAGCCTCCATGTCACCACACACTTCAGCAACTCTAGACTGCATATTTACAGTATTTGGAAATCATAAGGAAGAGGAGAAATTAGGGGAAAATATCTTATACAATACACAAACCTCTAAAAAGATTTAATCCTATATCACCCCAGCCGAATAGTACCCTAACATACACATTCATGTTATTCATTCAATCCCAGTAAAAGTGAAACTTGTCTTTCTTAACTTTAGGTTTCTGAAGGCTGGTTTTAAAATTGAAGTTAATTGTCTAGGGTATATCTTGGAGACAGATAAAAATGTATAGTAGATCATTCATTCCATCTATTTTAACCTGTTTTAAGATGGGTTTGTAAAAGAAGATTCAAAACCTGATATATATAATGCATTTTCTTGTCTTTATTATGCAGAAAGAGCAAAAGTACTGTTTTCTTGGAAGTTGCTGCTCTCAGTGGTGCTGCCGTATGCTCTCCAAGCATTAGGCTGATGGCTGGAATGCTTGCCTGGGAACTGGGAAATCTGAGTTTAGCCTGCCCTTTTCAGGATAGTGTCAAAACCAACAGCTCTTCTGGATAATTTAACCTTTCCCCCGAGACATTAAACATAGTCCAAATCTACAGAATTCCTGGGCTCAGAAGAACGAGCCATTTCTGATTTTTTTTATTGAAAAGGTTTTCTAAAGTAAAAATGTGTAACATAAGGTTGGAGGCGGGGACCAGTATCTTGTTTCTCTCTCCACTTCATTTTGCTAGTTGATGGGTCACAATTATTAGAATTCTGCATTCCTATTCTCCTTTGAAAAGGAAACAATATTTTTTAAAGAGGGCTCTAGAAACTTCAATATAACTTTTAGATGAGCAGTGCTAATACCTCAGAGAATGTGCGTATCTAGGTTACAATATTAAACAGCTTCTTCAAGTGGCGAATCTCTGTTCAGGCAGGTAGAGTGCAAAGGAGATATACTGGGTTGTTGGGAAGCTTTCCGTTTGATGGAATGTTTATACACTAATAATAAAGAGAAAAGTAATCATATTTCTCTAGTCTGAAGGTGTGAAATAAAGCTAAATAGCAATATGTGCATACTGCAGAAAGGAACAGGAGAACCATATCGCTTCACGTGTACAACACACCCAGCTTTCCTTCAAACGCCTAAATTAAAATTCTTCAATTAACTTTTTCCAGGACAACAAAACAAAACAAAACAAAACACAACACAACAGAAAACCTGCAGAAATCACTCAGACCTATACACTTACTAGGAAAATTCTGCATGGATCAAGAGAAATGTACCAACTTGAACTGCATTTTCAAAGGACAAAAAGGATTTATTTGACAAAAGAAATCCCAGTAACTCCAATGCTTGCTGTTTAAGTGGCAGAGCAAAGTGTCAGTTCCAATGATCTGAATACAACTAATACAGACTATTTAAACCGTGTTCAGTATTCAGTTGTGGCTCCACAATTCTTATAAAACTTTAGTGTCCTGGTTTGAGGTAAAACAGGACCAATTTTGGTCAGTAACTTCGCTTCTTAGCTGGGCCTCTCTAACAACTGAAATTAACAACATATTGTGCAGACACTGTTCGCTCTCTCAGGGTGATAAGACCTATGTTTATAGCTGATGCCCAGCCATGGTATGCAGAGAGGACCTTGCTTATACTTATTGCTATAACACCCAAGGCCAACCAACTTTGTTATTTGCCCCGTTGGAGGGTCGGAAGCGGAAAAGCATAGTGGGGTCCCACCTGCAAGGAGGAGCGGACAGGACAGGTGACCCAAAACTGATCAACGAGGGTATTCCATCCCATCTGCCTCATGCTCAGTATAAAGGCTGAGGGATTGAAGGGTCTCTCTCTCTTCCTGCAATGGCCGACGTCTGAGGAGGACTCTGTTCGTCTGCCTGCGATCCCGATCCTGAATGCAGATCCGGAATCCAGTTCCTGTCCGTCACTGAGTCCAGCCTGGGACTGCCATGGACCGCAGTGGCACTCCCAGTGCCAGCCGGTGTCGTGATTGTCATCTCGGGAGCTTGATACGGTTTTGTATATATTTCATTATTTCTTTTTTATTTTACTATTACTATTTCATTACTGTCGCTCCCACCTGGGGTCCCCCAGGTCCCCAGTAGCCGATTTGGCCTAAACCACGACATTTAGTCATAGGTTGGACCCACCTGTAACTCTGGATTTTCATTCAGCAAAGACAGGGTCTGGGAGAAAGAAGAACCACCCGCTGTAGGAGGAGATCAGGTTCAAGACCATCTAAGGAACTTGAAGGTGCACAAGTCCATGGAACATGGTGAGATGAATCCGTGGGTCCTGAGGGAACTGGTGGATGAAGTGGCTAAGCCACAATACATCATGTTTGAGAAGTCATTGCAGTCTGCTGAAGTTGCCACTGATGGGAAAAGGGGAAACATAACCCCCATTTATAAAAAGGCAAAAAAGAAAGACCCAGGAAACTACAGGCTCGTCAGTCTCTCCTGTGTGCCCCCAAGATCGTGGAGCAAATCCTTCTGGAAACTCTGCTAAGGCACATGGAAAATAAAGACGTGATTGGTGACAGCCAACATGGCTTCACTAAGGGTAAAGCATGCCTGACAACTTTGGTGACTTTCTACAATAGAGTTATGGCGTGGATGGATAAGGGAAGAGCAACAGATGTCATCTACCTCAACTTGTGTAAAGCATTTGACATTGTCCCACACGACATCTTGGTCTCTTAATTGGAGAGACATGAATTTCACAGATAAACCACTTGGTGGATAAGGAATTGGCAGGATGGTCACACTCAGAGTTGTGGTCAACAACTCGATGTCCAAGTGACAAGTGGAGTTCTTCAGGGGTCAGTATTGGGACCAGTATTATTTAACAACTTTGTCAGCAGCACAGACCATGGGATTGATTGCACCCTCAGCAACTTTACTAATGACACCAAGCTGTGTGGTGCAGTCAACATGCTGGAGGGAAGGGGTGCCATCCACAGGGACCCCTGTGCGAACCTCCTGAAGTTCAATAACGCCAAATGCAAGGTCCTGCACATGGGTTGGGGCAACCCTCAGTATCAATACAAGCTGGGGGATGATGGGATTGAGAGTAGCCCTGAGGAGAAGGACTTGGGGGTACTGGTTGATGAGAAGCTCAACATGAGCTGGCAATGTGCACTTGCAGACCAGAAAGCCAACCACATCCTCGGCTGCACTAAAAGAAGCATGGCCAGCAGGCCGAGGGAGGTGATTCCTTATACTCCCCTCTGGTAAGACCCCACCTGGAGTACTGCGTCCAGCTCTGGGGGCCCCAACATAAAAAGGACATGGACCTGTTGGAGTGAGTCCAGAGAAGGGTCATGAGGATGATCAGAGGGCTGGAGCACCTCCCCTATGAGGCGAGGCTACGAGAGTTGGAGTTGTTCAGCCTGGAGAAGAGAAACCTCTGTGGGATTTTATTGCAGACTTCTAGTACAGGGAAGCTGGGGAGGGACTCTTTATCAGGAGGTGTAGCAATGGGAGGAGGGGTAATGGTTTTGAACTGAAAGAGGATAGACTCAGATTAGATATAAGGAAGAAATTCTTTGAGGGTGGTGGGACACTGGAACAGGTTGCCCAGAGAAGTTGTGGATGCCCCATCCCTGGAGGTGTTCAAGGCCAGGCTGGATGGGTCTTTGAGCAACCTGGTCTAGTAGGAGGTGCCCCTGCCCATGGCAGAGGGTTGGAACTAGATGATTTTGAAGGTCCCCTCCAGCCCAAATCATTCTATGATTCTATGATTGAAAAGGAATACAAATACAGTAAGTTCACTGTAGGCAGGACAACAAGGAACAATAGCATAACTTTTGTTATTGTTGTTACTACTGAAAGTTCACAATAAATTTCAGCAGTCAGAAAGCGAGATACCCCTCAAAAGTTATACTAATTATTCCATTAAAAAAAAAAAGAAATAAAAAGGAAGCACTCTGCTTTTTCATTTTTGGGGGGATTAAAGGAGAGAACAGTAGTATCTTCAAGCTTAAAGAAAAAATCTGTTTAGAGATCTCGGAAGTACAAGTCTAACTGAACAGCTATAGAATTCGCTACAAAAACAGAATGCAAAACTTGGCTGGCCTTTCATCAATAGAAGTGCCAGGAGGAATGTCGCAATTAAATATCAATAAAAAGATTTTCTTAGTCTTTTGCCCTTTACCCAAAATATATTAGCTATGTCAAAATGTCATTAAAAGGTCTTTTGAAGGTAAAAGAAGATAACTTTAAAAGTTGCACAGGTATACTTTGATTCTATGTTAGAGAATATTCCTAGGTCTGCAATCCAGTGTCAGCAAATAATAATAGTACAAAAAGTAGGGTGACAGTTGGAAATTCAATGTGTTTTGGAAAAGAGGATAGAACACAGCAGTGTTGAATGTCTCAAATTATAAGGGGATTATGTTCAGGTTGGGTAACACCTTTTACATTTGTTTAGTTAATTCTAATTACCATAGTAAGATTATTACCAAATTCTTACAGTAGAAATCCAGAAGAACAGTAATACAAAGGAAGCACTTTATTACTCATTTCATATCCGCAAAGACCTTGGCCTGGAGGAGCAAATGAGCAGCAGATGCTAAAGATATATCTTGGGCAAAGTGATAAGGAACCAGTGTTCAAAAGTGCCTTTCAAAATTTAATTTAAACTATACGATTTACATATTCATTTAAATCTATATACGGTCATACCATCCACAAAGTGTTGGAATATCTTATTCTATTTAAGGGATCTTAAAGTATCTTAACAAAACCTGTGGTGTGAAAACAGCTTAGCCTGCACATGTCATTTCAAGATAAACACATTCCAAACCAGTAAATTGTCAGAAGAATTTATTAACCAAACAATTTAACAAAACCCAAGTATCTTCTTCAGTATCGAAGGCAAATTATTCCAAGTCCCATATCCAGCCAACTAACCAAATTTCCATCTGTCTCATATCTCAGAAGAGCAAATTAGTGTGAGAGGACAGGCCCTTGCACTGGAACTGGATTATCTATAATGGATAAATACTGAAATTACTTTAACCCAGGCCAACCAACACTTTCACGACAGGTGTATTTGAGAAGGTAGCCTGGGCCAGGAATCCTCCTCATTAGACTCTTTGCATGTTGCCACTCTGTTCAGAGACTAAGAAAGATTAGTAAAATTAATGTGCTACAATTTTGCCATTTGGCTTTAAGGCCAGAAAACAAACCTTGGCACTGTTTGGTAATTAAAATAAACAGAGCCACATGCCATAACGTTTTCTATTTATACTCCCACTGTTTTCACTATCACAAAAGTATCAGCACCTACGGATATGATTTTTTTTAATCAAAAGACTGTTCACCTCATTAGGTCTAGATTATAGAACAGTTCCTTGTTAGAGGAGTTGGGTTTGAAAGTTTTCAAGGGACTCTAATGAGTAAAATGATATGGCATGTGTCATCTCTTCTTGACAACAACCGCCCAATTATTTCAGAAAGGAAAGAAATCTGTTAACGAAGATTATTTATGCATTATAAATAGTGGGCTTGAATTTGATCTTACTCAGAGAAAGATTTGATAGCAGTCTCTCTTAAGAGAGATAGTCAAGTGATTATATAAGTAGCAAGAGGTTGAGTGTGTATATATATATATATAACTCTGGGAAAACTCAAAGCCAGTCTTAAAAGTGTTACATGGCTCCTCAGAGAGTTAACAACTCCATCTGTTCTGCCATTAGAAGATCCAAAGGCTTAAGAGGCAATAGAAGATTGTGCCTCATTATATGGCCTGGGAACATATAATAAATCTTTTTATGTAACTTTGACTGCAATGATAAAATGCCTTGATTCCCTCAGGCCCCCAAAACCAGTACACTGGTATTTGTATATCATGGGAAAATATTCTTGTGGGTATGCAAGCAGATTTTCCTCACAACATGAATTTAAAGTTCACTGTTAAAGCAGTTTGTAAGTTTTAATTAGTCTTTTTTGAGGCAAATCCATGCATGAACTTCTGCTTGTAAGAAGAACTCCATTTTTGATAACATACATTTTCCATCATGCATGTTAACGCCAAGAGAGTGAAAGAGAGAACAGGACACTAAGAAGCAAGCTTATGTGAGTACTGACTCTGAGACAAAACTATAGGTAAAACTAATGCTAGGTCACTGCAGACAAAATTAGTGCAACAAAAAAACTATCTACCACCTTGCCATAAGGCAAAAAATAAGAGTACGCAAAAACCTGTGGTAACTGAAATAGCCACATGAAAGCTTTTATAACAACACCGAGGAATAGTTGAAATGTCTGATTTGACCAGAAAAATTCCTCTTAAGACTTCTTAAGGGGTCCCGTAACTAAAGTCACAGAAGCATAGTACCACTGAGAGAACCCTGATGGAATTCTCCCCTCTGCTAGGAAAAGTGAAAAGATTTATGCAGGAGTTCTGGAGATGCTACTTATGGTTTTCTGTCCCCAGTACGAAATTTGATTTCTTTATAACTTTTTAAATAAAATTCAATTTTTGATCCACTATAGCCCCCAAATTTATTTTTTTAGTGCTATTTCAGTCAGTTCTCTCCCATCCTATATTCGTATGGTATATTATTCTTACTTGAGAATGATGTCTTGAACTTATTCCTACCATATCATGTATTTTTTTTCTGAGAGTCATCTTTCTCCTGTATTAAGATCATGTTGAACTTTATTTGTATATCTCAACATAGTGACTATCCTTTGGCTTCAGTTACTGGCAGATTTAATACATTTACTCTTTATTCTAATGTTTATTCATAAAAATACTGACCAGTACCACACAAGATAGATCTTGGCAGGGAATAGCATGGTACAACCTTGTATTCTGAATATGAACTATTGAAAACTGCTCTTTATATTGAGCTCTCAAACATCTTTGCACCTATGCTATAGCAATACTATACAAATGAGGTTTCCATAACAAACTTCTAAGAATGCTACAAGAGACAAAACAAACAAAAAACATTCAAAAAAGGTAAGATACATGGCAATGGGATCATATGAAAACAGGAGTATGACTGTTTCTCCTCTTCCCATAGTCTGCTACCCTGTTACAAAAAAAGAGACTAGACTGGTTTGATAGAAATCACACTGGCTGTTATTCACCATTTATTATCTTCTAGGTATCTACAAATTGTCTGATTATCCTTTTACAGTATTTTTCTAGGAAATTAATAAAGCTGATTGATTGATCTGCGTTTCTACAGCTCTTTTTTATCTTCTTTGTTAAACATAGGCACTCTATTTGCTTTTTTTAAAGCCTTACAGGATATGGCAGAACTTCCTGTGCTTCCCAAAATATCTGCTCAGAGCTCTGAAATTTCATCACCCTCTTCTTCATCTGACGTGGCATTGTTGTCTGAGAAAAGTAAACAAATAGTAAGTTCATGTAAGTCAAATCAAACTTTAGACAGATGCACACTGTGAATCCAGAGCATTACGTTCTTCTAGAGAAAAGAAAGAGAAAGAAAAGAGGTTTTCATTAGATTCAGACATCTAGGTTATACATTGAAGAACATTTCAAGTGTATCACTCAATCAAGTTATACATACTTTTTGCAATTTGTAAGTTACAAGGGCACTCAGGGGACTAATGGCTTCTGCTATTTTGGCATAATAGAGTATGAAGATCCAGGAGATGGTAACACTGGATGTTTTGTTGAATGGACTGAAGAAACTCTTAAACTACCTCAACAAGAAGTAAAGAGAGAAAGCCAGGAATATTGGGCCTAGCGGCAATAAAATCTGAAAACTGGAATAATGATGCAAAAGGTTCAATATATATTTGACCATGGAGTTCCAAGCAAGAGAGTTCCCAAAGTGATTTTTTTATAAATACATACATATATGTAGTTGCATACACACTTCTACAAGGTTTTTCAATCATGTCTCTTACTTGCTAAATAACACAAGAAATAAATTCAAGTTCATGAAGAAGGGAGACTAGAAAAGCGGGCAAATAAGTCCTTAGTGTAAACTCATTTTTGTTTTGTATTTTGAAAGCAGTGAAAATCTTACAAAAACTTGGAGTCCTAGTATTGGTGCTGTTATTTTTGTACCATTGTAAAATCTTGAATTCACAGTCAAAATCAGACCTCATTGTAAGAGATGTTTTCTATCCCCTCAGTGATAGACAATATCCCTTTCAAGCAATGTACAGTCTAAGCATATGAGACAGAAGAATGGGAGGGGAAGTTGACAGAAATGTAAAATGACTCTCCTCATATAACCTAGTACAGTGACTGTAACATTGGAAATTCATTTCAAATTTCCAGAATCCTAATGTAATTGATTTTTCCATTGCCCACACTGAGTATTTCCAGGTATGTAAGAAAACTTCAAAACATATGGACTATGTGAATCTTCATGCAGAATATATTTAATTAGCTTTTAATGTATATTGTCATTTGATATCCAGAGAGGTTTTATAGTATTAAATTTTATTTGACAATTAGAAATAAATACCACAATCACCAGAAGATGACAGTTCAAACTTAAAACAAGGAAAGCAGTTGAAATATGTTTGTTGTCTAATTGTGTTATAAATAATTGCCATATTCTTGCTAGAATCCTTCAGGATAACTTAAGAGACTTCCTTAAGAACAAAGGTCATTAAGCAAGGTAACACATTTTTGAGGGTAGTATATAAGGTGACACACTAACTCAAATCAATAGAAAAATCCTTAGGATAAGGAACCAGAAGAACTTTTACCCTTGAAAATTCCCTCATTGCACATGATAAGAAAAATTTCAGTACATCATTCATTAATATTCAAGCTAAGCAAAAAAGTCATTAGAAATTCATTGAAGGTCTTAGGCCACACCTGGCTGCAAGTGAATGCTTAGGCAACTTATGAGCCTTATAATGGAATGAGCAAAGGAGAGAAAAATGGTTATAATTTGGGTTAGTTTTTCTGCTTCTGTGTATTAGAGCTGTGCGGTTCCAAATATTTCAAAAATGTCAGCACCTCCACAGATCTCTGAGTATTCTGAGGGCCATAGGAGTAGTCTTTTCTATGTAATCAGATATTTCCTTTGAAAGAGATATAAATACATTACAAGTTGTTACGTGACTTTGTTGTGCACTTTGGGAGGTGACCTGTCAATAACAGCTGCTTTCTTTTCCACGTGGAGTGTTCTTTGAGAAGGAGACATTAAAAGAGGGTCTGTAACACTAGGGCAAGTATGTCTATATAAAGAGAAATACTTCAGGTCTGTTATCATCTCCTTCACTTTTTTCTTTTGTCTTGTCCCTACA
>NW_009648369.1:2837990-2875478 GCF_000708025.1 Charadrius vociferus
CCCTACACGTTGCTTTTATGCTCTTCTCCTCCTCTCATGCAGAAAATAAGGAGTTCCTCATCTTCTTGAGAACAAGAGCAACATGCAGAAGGAAACCTATTTGATGGGTTACCACTTTTGACAGAAGGAAAGAAAATTCGGTGCCCTAAATGAAAGTTTGAAAAGATGAGCAATCTTGGTAAGGTAAAAGCCTAGAAACAGAATGAATAAGACACTCATTTCTGGAGTCAGTAAGATTTTTTTTCCGTTTTCTACAGGAGGGCAGAAAAGTTGGCTGGTTAATGGAACCAGATGTCTTGGGCATAAATGCTATTAATGCAGCTTCTGCCTTGACATGCTTACTAATGGTCCTTTTACTCTCTCACTGCACTGCTGACTCCAAAAGTTCCAAAATAATGACAGTTTTTCCAGTTTGCTTTGCCTTTGGGGGAAGATTTTGGGTTTGTTCCTAAAAGATGCTATGAAGTATTGTCTTCCCCTCATTATGAACTCACTCTGACCACTCTGTGTGTAGGAATTTGAATGGGTGAATTAAAGTCTGGTTAATTATCCCAAAGGGCGAAGGCAAGAAGGGATTCACATCAGCTCCATTTGCTGTGGAATTTCCCTCTTCTCTACCTTTTGTGAATTCACAAACATTTCTCTCCTGGCCCACATTTACCCCTACCCTAGGCTTGCCAATGACACATTCCCTGTACCCACTTCAGGCACTCCCTCCTCCACATAACATACCCCTTCTATCAGCTCCAAATGACGAGTAGTTGTCACCATACCTCCTTTTCTCATTTCTCAGTCCTGGGAGGCAATGCCAAGAGTGACAAGTACTTTTCTTTCACAGACTGAGGTATCAGGGGCTGAAAGGGAAGGGAGTTAGAAGATGATAACACCTCTATGGAAACAATGGTATATGCCAAAGATCACAGTGGAAAATGTTGATCTGAAAGCAGCTGGTTCACAACTTCAGAAAACCTGAAAAAGAAAAAAAGAAAAAGGTGAAATTTAACTGCACTTCTAACAAGGAGTCTGGCAAAGTGCAAGAACTCTGTCCTAAAGGCACTTCATCCATGAAATGTTAAAAATTTACTTATTAAGACATTATGTAGTTTTAGTTTAATACCTGTTTTTCTGTGTTAAAAGACAAAACTGAATAGCTTTTGAACACATAGGAGCACATGAATATATATGTGTTTACATATGTTTATCTAAGGTGTGTGCCTCTAATGTTCCTTCTTTAAATTGTTCCTAGTCTCAGTCATCTTATTGAATTAAAAAAAAAATAAACTTTAAACCATAGGATTCCCAGGAGAATTAGCTATGATGCTGGTCATGGACAATCTTTAATGCAAAATATCTCTGCTTCAGGGAAACTGAGCTTTAAATGAATGACAAAATATTTTCAATAATATGAAAATGACACTAAATACTTGGAAAGACCTTGAGCAACTAAAATGCTTAAATATTTTCTGTTCACAGGGAAAGAGAGAACATGCTGCATTCTATTTAGAGTTTTTTGTGGGTGGTAGGAGTCTTGTTCTGTTGCTATTTGTTGAAACAACATATTTACATCACTATATAATTGCTATTCTCCTTTGGGATACTGTGAGTAGGTTATTTGGATCAACTAAGCAAACCCTTTACAAAATGAAAGGGATTCTTTTGCCACTATAAATACAGGGGAAAACACTCTGTAAGGAAATACTTTTGATCTTTAACTCTGCAAGCTTTTGTGCCAATCTAGAAGAAGTTACTCTTCTAAGTAGCCTTCAGGAAGCACTAACTTTCTGAGAGATGTTACTTTTATTCTCTTGTAAGGCAATATACGTCCTGGGAAAAATACATAATTTGGGAAGAAAAGACCTACAGTAAATCCATAGTCTTATGACAATTGAACAGCAAAATGAAATTCATAGCTATGAAATTAAGTTTTGAGGACGTTTAAACTCTTGGTCTTGATATTATAGGATAACAATTTCTAAGTTGAGTATCTTTAGGAGTCAATGTGCCCTTTAAAGTTTTGCTTTGGTTTAGGCCTCGCACGACAAATATAATTAGCTGTCTGACTACAAAGAAGTATTTTGACTTATGTATTTTAGAGCTGTAGAACAACTGAAAAAAAAAACCCCTGCATTTTCTACCATAAAAATTCCGTGTTTTTCTGAATGAGGTAGAGATTGATGTCTAGAGAAAATAATTATCTTGTACTGGAAGTCATAACAGTATAAAAATGAAGAATGCAAGGTTCTAGCTTAAAGCCAGTCCCCATCCTTAGGTTTTCTCTGAATTAACGCTTTAGCTGGTTCTTTCTCACACTGCTCTCTGTTTCCCTAGAATATCTAAAGGCCAGATGTATACTTACATAGTGTTTTTTATACAGTCTGTAGAAAATTATAAGAATAAGAATAGAATCTTATCTGGGGCTTCAGAGCTATCATGAGATGACCCAGATCAGGTAACTATAGGTGTTCTGTAAACATGACACACTCTGGCAACACCAACACCATTTCTCTGACAGCAGCATATACATTGGCTCTTCAGATCAAGCTGAAACAGTTCCTTTGGCCCTGGAACCTACTGGCTGCCCATTCCGTGCCTCTTGTGTCTATATGCAGTGGGTGAAGGGGAAGATCTGTAACACATGCTGATGCTGTGCTCGCTATAAATTTCGGTTTCTCTGGTAACTATATATATATATATATATATACACACACACACCACCCCCCCCATATCTATCCATCTATCTGTCTGTCTGTCTTTATTATCTATGATGTTAAAGAGGTATCTTTTGTTTGAGAGAATTAATCCTCTGACTGTTCCTAATGTGTGGCCTATACTTTGACACTGCAATAGTGCATGAGTACTTTTCAGCTCATTCTTGCCATTGCTACTGTATTTTAAAAATAGTTGTGCATATAATTACCCATTTTTACTCTTTTTTCATACTTGCTTATGCTATTATAAAATCCAATAAAAAATGGGGGAAGAGAAAACAAAAGATAATTCAATTTAAATTACATTTCTAAATTAGATATCTAATACTGATAGATTCACTTCCTTTCAAATATAACACTCAACAAAAGAAACAGTAAAAATGCAAATATTATTTCTTTTTATAATGAGATTTCATTGCACAGTAGTTCTTTGCCTAACCCTGGAACTGCCACAGGCATTGCAGTTACTTACTTGCTCTCCTCCTTTCCTTCTTGTTATTGTTTTCTTTATTAAGCAATACTAAGTGCTTTTGAATACTTAATGTTAAAACATTTAAGTTATTTACCTCATTAGATTTCAAGACAATATGGGATTTGTTTCATATGGTAATGATTTGCCATTTCATAGGACTAATGTCCAAAGTTTTCAAAGCATTTTACATCAGTAAATTGTACATCTTTGCTATCTTTCCATCTCCATTAAACACTATTAATTTAATTTATGCATTAGGTGAACAAGAATGATGAAGCCAGATGAAGCCATTTTGGACACAGAAAGGATATGTTTAAGTAATTCAGAGTGATTCAAGGGTGTACTTTAGATAGATTTATTTTGATGCCTTGGACCAAACATCCTCACTGGGTATTTCAAAGCTGTCTCAGTGATTGGTCGTTATTTCTTACCCTCTGGTCTCCACAAGGTGAAAGCAAACATTAATCACCTACGTGGAAAGGAATTTCTCATTTAGTTTCTTCCAACAGAAGTCTGCTTCCTATGTACCAAAATCACTTTGCTAACCAAACCTAAGCAGAGAAAATGGAGGGAGTTGAGATAATTCAAAACTGTGCTACTTCTCTGAAGCAAATGTCTGATGTAGGTGTGGACGCAGCTAATAGACATGTCCAAGCCAGAGTAGAATTGAGATACACCTGTATGAGGCTCAGACAGAAGCCAGTGATTCCCAGTTTGTGATTGTTGAATAGTAACACAGTAATTGGGAATGGGCTGTGATTACAGGTTAAAATTATTCAACAGATTAAGACTGTTCGACATCTTTGTTGCGGACATGGACAGTGGGGCAAGTGCACCCTCAGCAAGTTTGCCGATGATACCAAGGTGTATGGCGAGGTAAGACGTGCTGGAGGGGAGGGATGCCATCCAGAGGGACCTGGACAGGCTGGAGAGGTGGGCCAAGCCAACCTCATGCAGTTCAACAAGGCCAAGTGCAAGGTCCTACATCTGAGTCAGGGCAATCCCAACCACAAATACAGGCTCGGTGGGGTATGGCTGGAGAGCAGCCCTGAAGAGAAGGACCTAGGTGTGCTGATTGACCAGAAGCTCAGCATGAGCCAGCAATGTGCAATCGCAGCCCAGAAGGCCAACCGTATCCTGGGCTGCATCAGAAGAAGTGTGGCCAGCAGGTCAAGGGAGGGCCACGAGGATGATCCAAGGGCTGGAGTACCTCTTCTATGAGGAAAGGCTGAGACAGTTGGGGCTGTTCAGCCTGGAAAAGAGAAGGCTCCAGGGAGATCTTATTGCGGCCTTCCAGTACCTAAAGGGGGCCTACAGGAGAGCTGAGGAAGGACTTTTTACTAGGGCATGTAGTGATAGGATGAGGGAGACCGGCCTTAAACTGGAAGAGGACAGGTTTAGATTAAACATTAGGAAGAAGTTTTTCACTTTAAGGGTGGTAAGGCACTGGAACAGGTTGCCCAGAGAGGTTGTTGAGGCCCCATCCCTGGAGGTGTTCAAGGCCAGGCTGGACGGGGCCTTGGGCAACCTGGTCTAGCGGGAGGTGTCCCTGTCTATGGCAGGGGGGTTGGAACTCGATGATCTTCAAGGTCCTTTCCAACCTAAACCATTCTATGATTCTATGATTACCGCTACGACAGCGACATGAACTACTAAAGCAACTGAAGTGTTTTGAAGTTACCAATAAGCACCTCTCCTCATTACACATTTAGACTTCTGTTAAAAAATACTCCACTTCTGCAGTAAAATGTCCAGCTAATATTTGTATGAATCAACTACTGTTGCTTCTTTTCCCCTTAATCTTTTTTTTTTTTCTAGCATGTCTTAGACTTGAACTCCTTTAAATAGGATCTTTGTCTGTCCTTCTTGAAAGCAAAGCACTTAACACATATGGTGTGCTACCATAAAGAAAATAACAAAATAGATGACATTTTGGATTCAGAGCCAGATATGGATGTTGCCATTCATTCCACGGCCTGATTTATCACTGCAATCTTTATATTACAGAGTGCCATCAGTGGTTTTTCATATACTGAGGTGGCCGAATATTTTCAGAAAGGACTTTCATTAATAATTGAATCAAGATTGGTTTGCTGTATTGCATAAGGTCAGATGATTGATTAACATATGGACAGCAGCTGAGTAGGTGAAACATTTTCAAAACTTAAAAACATTTTCTCTGTAAATAGTTATAACTTCTTTGCTGCTCTCCAGTTATGGAAGTTTCTGTCACCTACTTAGTAAGCAGAAGAAATACAATGGCATTTAGATGATCTAGCTATACCATAAATGCCAGTTAGAGGAAGCAATCAATTTACAGTTAGTCCAGTGTCTGAAAATAATTTATCCAACTTTCTGATGAAAATAAGGAAGTGCAAAGCAAGAAATGCTTGACAGAGGAAAAAGGAGATGTATCTCAACTAAATGGGGAGGAAGAATTCAGTCAGCTCTTAACATATTACTTGCTATCTAATTTGTTTTTCAAAGAAGTAATGTTTATTTAACACAGTAGCATTTTACTACATGCAGCGCTAATGGAGGTTAAATAAAAGACACAAGGGCAGCAAAATCCCTCACTTACTTTTCACACAAGGACAAAACTGCTATGTGAGAGAAATGTAGATTAATTTCTCAATCCTCACAGCACTTTTTGACACCACTGGCTATGGGTTACCTCTGAAGTATGTGAAGATTTTACTAGGGCTGGCTGCCTTAGATTTGGATAGGTTTAAATCATACTTGTCAGTGTGCTATTAATTTTTAACCACAGTCATTTTTTCCCTAGACCTGTTAATATGCTAGGCAGTCCCAGAAAGCATAAAACTTTGACCCATGCTCTTCAGCATTTGCATACAGCACTTTCTGTAGGTGCTTTATTCTGTAATCAAAATTCTAACTATCTCCTCAACAGCATGCAGATATGGGAATCCACAGACACAGATAAAAGGGCCTTCAAACTGACCGTGATTATCAGACATACATTCTTTTATGTTAGCTGGTCTTTTCCTACTCAATTCCGATGAAATGTAAATAACATCAGCAGACTAATAAACTCTGCAGACAACACACTTTCTCTGGAGGTGCAGTGTGGAGGAATATATTTTCCTTACAGCCCACCAATTATTTCCACATCTTTTCTGGACCTTGAGATCTCTTTGGGAGCCACATTAGTCCGAGAAATACAGTAAGACTAAGATCACCGTTGCCCCAGCATGATGCAAAACTTTGTTTGAGGTTTTTATGACAACCCGTTTGGGAATGAACACAGTCCTGTCTTTTCAGAATTCCAAAACAGCTCACCACACAACTCCAAACTGCCTAAAGTTTTCAAGCTGAGACAACTTTGTAGAAATAATAGAATTATTTCATTACCATTGGTCTAACCTGGAATTTAATTTTTGAAAGCTTGGTAGAATATACTTGCAGACTTCAAAAGTGGCAGACTTTCATTTGAAAACTGCCATATCTACATGATCCTCTCCAGAAATACTAAACTTTTAGTTCCTGTAGTTATGACTTATGTTAACTAATCAGTGATATAAAGTCTGTTGAAGACACCTGTTCTGAGCTCTGCAAAGAATTGGTCAGTTTAAAAGCTCAGCTCTAACATCCTTATCAGAAGGAAAATTCTTTACTACTTGAGGAGATTGCTGTGCATGTGTGGTGTGTTGACCTTGGCTGGGCACTAGATGCCCACCATACCACTCTATCACTCTGCATCCTCAAGTGGATAGGGGGAGAAAAATATGATGAAAGGCTTGTGGGCCAACATAAGGACAAGGAGATTATTCACCAATTCCTGTAATGGGCAAAACAGACTTGACTCAGTGAAATTCATTTATTGTCAATCAAAGGTTAGAGTAGGATTATAAGAAATAAAAGACCTTTCCCTCACTCCTTCCTTCTTCCTGGGCTCAACTTCACTCCCAATTTCTCTACCTTCTTCTCCCGAGCAGTATGGGACAACAGGGAGTGGGCGTTGTGGTCGGTTCATCACACATTGTCTCTGCCGCTCCTTCCTCCTCACTCTCTTCTCCTGCTCCAGCGTGGGGTTTCTCCCACAGGAAACAGTCCTCCATGAACTTTTCCAATGTGAGTCCTTCCCACGGGCTGCAGTTCTCCATGAACTGCTCCAGCATGGGTCTCTTCTGTGGGTTGGAGTCCTTCAGGAACAGACTGCTCCAGCATGGGTCCCCCGTAGGGTCACAAGTCCTGCCAGAAGTCTGCTCCATCATGGACTTCCCATAGGGTCGCAGCCTCCTTCAGGCACCCACCTGCTCCAGCATGGGGTCCTCCAAGGGCTGCAAGAGGACATCTGCTCCACCATTAACCTCCATGGGCTGCAGGGGGGCAGCCTGACTCACCATGAGCTTCACCACAGTTTGCCAGGGAATCTTTGCTCTGGTGCCTGGACCATTTCCTCCCTCTCCTTCACTGACCTGGGTGTCTGCAGAGTTGTTGTTCTCATATATTCTCACTCCTCTCTTCTGGCTATTGCTGTGCAGCAGTTTTCTCCTCTTCTTAAATATGTTTTCACAGAGGTGCTACCACTGTTGCTGATGGGCTTGGCCTTGGCCAGTGGTGGGTCTGTCTTGGAGCCGACTGGCATTGGCTCTATCAGACACAGGGGAAGCTTCACAGAATCACAGAATCAAAGAATGGTCAGGGTTGGAAGGGACCTCTGGAGACCATCCAGTCCAACCCCCCACTACCAGAGCAGGGTCACCTACAATAGGTTGCACAGGATGGCGTCCAGAAGGGTTTTGAATGTCTCCAGAGTGGGAGACTCCACAACCTCCCTGGGCAGCCTGTGCCAGTGCTCCACTACCCTCAAAGTAAAGAAGTTCCTCCTCATGTTAAGATGGAACTTCCTATGATCAAGTTTGTATCCATTATCTCTTGTCCTATCACTGGACACGACTAAAAAAAGACTGCTCCCATCCCCCTGGCACCCTCCCTTTAAGTATTTGTAAGCATGAATAAGATCCCCCCTCAATCTTCTTTTCTCTAGACTAAAGAGACGCGAGTCCCTCAGCCTTTCCTCATATGAGAGATGTTCTAATCCCCTAATCATCTTTGTAGCCCTTTGCTGGACCCTCTCCAGCAGATCCCTATCTTTCTTGAACTGGGGAGCCCAGAACTGGACACAGTACCAGAGGCAGCCTCACCAGGGCAGAGTAGAGGGGGAGGATGACCTCCTTTGACCTGCTGGCCACACTATTCTTGATGCACCTCAGGCCGCCAGGGCACATTGCTGCCTCATGGTCATCCTGTTGGCCACCAGGACTCCCAGGTTCCTTTGCACAGAGCTGCTCTCCAGGAGGTCAGCCCCCAACCTGTACTGGTGCATGGGGTTATTCCTCCCCAGATGCAGTACCCTACACTTACCCTTGTTGAGTTTCATAAGGTTTCTCTCTGCCCAACTCTCCAGCCTGTCCAGGTCACGCTGTAAAGCAGCACAGCCTTCTGGCGTGTCAGCCACCCCTCCCAGTTTTGTGCCATCAGCGAAGTTGCTGATGGTACACTCTATCCCTTCATCCAGGTCTTCTAGCAGCTTCTCACAGAAGTCACCCCTGTAGCCCTCCCGCTACAAAAACCTTGCCATGCAAACCCAGTGCAGCATATCAGTCCTACACCTGCATTGGTCAGACTTACAGGAAAGTGAAGCAAATGATAGTGAAACAGATTTAACTTTGGGCATATGTGTGTATTCAGTTGAGAATTGTGAGAGCAAACTGCAGCCTCAAGCAAGCCCTTTGCCATTAATTTTCATAGTCACTTGGGAAACTATTATAGAAAAAGCAAGCAAGCAAGTTTCCTGCATGGAAACCTCATTTCATCTGTAGAACTAAGCATTTATCCTGGGATATCCAATTGGCATTTAGACTTTCTATTAGCCTTCCTGTTACCACTGCCCTCAGTTTCTCCTTTCTTCCCAAAGTTCCTTTCTCTGACAAAGAAATACAATCAGAGAGTCAGAGAGCTGTGGAGAACTCAAGTCAATAACTTTTTTCAGACAGTGTCAATAGCACTCTAACTATCCAGGCAGATGCTTGTTTAACTTTTTCTTTAAACACAGATTCTGTATCTGTATTTCTCTTAACGCAGATTCTGTATCATTCTCATGCAGTCTGATCCAATGCTTGACAACATTTATTGTATATTAAACAGATTTTTCTCCTCTTCTTCAACCTTGGAAAACATGCAGTTATTTTCCTTTTTATAAAAATGATATTTTTTTTAAATTGAAGAACTGCCAATCCATTAATATTCTCTTTCCCAGACTAAAGAAAACACATTTTCGAAATCACCTGTGATATTTTCCATACTCACCAGGCACCTTTTCAATAAAAAAAAAAGAAGAAACTGGATTCAAAAAGTGTTTTTTTCCCTTGTCTTATGTAATTCCTTTTCCATTTGCTATCATGACCTCCTACATTTTTTCTCTTTTTCTCTGACATATATTATTTTCTCCATCTCTATCCAAATCACGCTCAGTCTTCCTCCATAGGTTATATCTTACAGGTCTGAAACAAAATATATTAAAAAAACCCAAAAATGTCAAGTTGTCCTTATTGTTCTAAGCACCAAACACATCGAAATAATTACTTAAATGAGTAATAATTACAACTATTCATATCAGATATTACTTTCACCTTGAAAACTCATTCTAAATTTTTTGGTACCACAATTACAAGGTTCCATGTTAGTATCTTTATAATCAAAATTTAACATCTCACCACCCAAATCTGTATTATTCACTACTGAAGGTTTTACAAAAATCTCACTGAATCTTTGATTTTTCTGCTACGAGGCTCCCTGTTGTTAAAATTAGAGCATCTTGTTTTCATTTAGTTCTTTGCCTTGCTTTGGATTTGGGTTTTTTCATTCTTTTTTTTTTTTTTTTCTTTATTGGAAACTCTTTGGTGCAAGAACTGTCTCTTACTATGTGTGTAAAATACATAGCCGAACGAGGAATTAATCCCACTTGGGGATTCTCCTGTTGTTACGTTGCCAGGCAAAATGTTTTAGCTCTAAAATCTCCAATAAACATTTTTTTTTTTTTTTTGCTACAGTCAGTAATAACTATTTTGGGAAAAAAGAAAACTAAAAATCCAACAAAAAGTAAAAGTAACTTGGTAACACATTCAATCTTTCATTTCAATGGTCAAAAATCAAAAGATTTAATCTGATAGAAGACAAATGGTTTGGGGAGATAGCAAATGCATGTGAAATATGGCTTGAAAGCTCTCCTGTGAGAGGCTGGAGAGGACACACAGCTCTTTAAGTGTGTGGGGGGAGCACTTTCTGTGCCATTAGTGCTTGATTAGATAGTATAACAGATAATGTAAGAGAAAATTAGACTCTGACAAGAAGCAATTGAACCTGAGTTTTGACAGTCATCTGTTGGATACCTTATCACTTTTATCCTTAGGCCCTCTTAGATGACACATAAGGACCTTGTTCCAGTGGATAATTATCGTAAGTGCATAGTGACATGTTATGCCTTTTTCCAAAGATGCATTGGTTAGCCCCAGGCACTACCACAGTGGAGTATTTGGGGGGGCTGATTTTGTATTCTGTGCAATACAGCAACTGTGGTCTTTGCTGGGCCATAGAAAAATACAAAGGTCATAAAATCATGAGTTCAGAAAGCAGAATAGCCTTCAAGTCTCGACCTGCTTGATTGGTAAACAGTTGTAAACTTTCTAGCATAGATTAGAAAGGATAGCTATTGGGTTATTCTTGCCTTCTACATGCAATCATTTTTTTAAGTTACATCAATGTCATGAGTCAAGCGGTGTCCTACCATGAAGTGCTTAAAAGAAGCAAAGAGGATTTGTCTCAGAGTTTAAAAAAAAAAAAAAAAACAACCCAAAAAACAACCACAAACTTTTGAAAGGAGACAAAACATGATGTAGCTCCTGTGAAAAGCAAACATTTACCACATTACTTAGAGAAGGTGAAAGCCGTGGGCTTTGGTTGTAGTCTCAAGTTAACCTTCCACTGAGTTGTACACCACAATTGTATGGAAAACTGTTAACATTCTGCATGTGATAATCACTTCCAAATATTTCGGTGAGGTTGCAGAAAACTCTTTCTCTAGCGATATATTCAGATACCAGGTTTTCTGAAACAAATGGATCAAAGAGGATGCAAGTGTTAATCAGAGTCTTACATATGAATGGTGCTTAGTTTTTATGCTTTCAGGTTCAAACAGGGTCCAGAAGGTGTTTAAAAGCATAGCTCTATCTAGGATGTAAGCAGCATCTATCCAAAACAGCTTGCCATGAAAGGATTGCATTTCAGAAAATCAACTGGCTTTATGATATTACAGTCATTTGGAGAATTTAAATGTCATTAATACCACTGTATTAAATCTAAATCCTAGGAAAATTTCAGTTTCACCTAGTGAATTTAAGGCTAAATTTAATCTCTATCCACACGTAATTGTTGCTTTTCTCTGTCATCATTAAAACAAAGGACAATGATATAAAAATTGATGTAATAATGAATTGTTTCTAAATTACAGATGTTCCAAGGACAAGGGTTTATCAGACTGTTGTGCTTTTCACTGGCAATAGCAAAATAGTTACAAATGCTGTAAATTAACCATCCAGTAGTTTATTATTGTAAACAGTATAATCTTTCAAGTAATTCAGAATAACGTTTTGGTGGTCGGGTTTGTGGGGGTTGGGGTTTTTTTTACTGTTTTTTAGTAACCAGAGAGCCTTTGATAGCAGGAAAATCTCTGTTTTCTGTCATGGGAGGAGGAATCTTCACACAACTTTAGATGCAATTGCTGATGTCATAATTTATTCTGAGATAGGACCCATACAGATTTGCCCACAAATGCAAATTTGGTTTGTTCACCAAATTTCAGGAAAGGCCCACAGAATGAGTTCAGGTACGTAGTCTTCAGTTTCATATATAGATAAACTGAAGCACTCCTGACCAGAGTAGGAGTGGTTTACAAAGGTCATATTAGTAATCTGTGTAGAATACAGGTAACACTTTAGTTATTTCTCTCTGATTTTTATTTTGCATTCTGCGCAACATAGGTGTTTAGTAAGACAATAGGTGAATTCATACAACAAAAAATAAATCGCAAGGTAATTTTGCAAGGTCAGAGTAACCAGGAAACTATTAGAGGTGAATTCATTGTTATTCATTTCACTTCAAAGTTAAATGTCAGTTCCCATGACCCAGTAAATGGAGTGTAATTACTGAAAGTATATAAATGATATAACTGAGAAAAATCTGACTCCTGTAGATGTTCTTGAGAAAGGGTTTTTTTTTATACATCTGGGTGATTAAAATATTGAACTCCTGGACAGCAAGATCGGTCAAATTACTTCCCCATCTCCTGACAGAAAAAATACACTTTGAGGGGCCTTATTAAGCAATCTATCTCTATTGAGCTCATTAAGTTTTGGACAGCTAATAAGAATATAATAGAATCTTGGATGTCCTCTGTAACATAATCTGACAAGTTGAAGCTCCACTCCAACTTCATTTGGATGGGCAAACAATGAACCATATGCTAGTTTCAAATTCAGCTTAGCTTCTTTCTTGTTTTACTAGGACTCATGCATTTGTAAAGATAGCTTAAATAAAAATCAGGGTTGCCTATTCAGCATCATTCTAACCTCTCTTTTTTCCTTGTGAATGTGAACTGTCACAATTCATCTCACTTCTTACTCTACAAAAGAAAAGTATAGCCCCTTCTTAAAAGGTACTTGCAAACATCTCTGCATAAAAATCCATTTTAGTGAGTAACAAGAAGTTGGTTTTGGTCTGACAAAACATAGCACTTAACTATGTATTCAAGAACAACATCTACTGGCGTCTGACATACTATGTATTTCTGTACTTACATTCATATCTCTCATTCACAAAGACCCATTACAGGTTGTATATAGATTTAATGTTTTCTTCTGCCCGTTTTCTTTCCCTTTTTTGAATATGTGATGCTTTGACCTCTTGTTCCTTTCTTTTTCTTATTGGATCAGAGATCAGTCTAGCGATGTTTAATCCTTATTCTAGTACCAATCTACTTGGTAATAATGCTGTCAGAAACCTAATATGTAAGTCATCAGCCAGTCCACCTAAGTGGTTAACATGTTTTTTCAAGTACAACAGCTGTAACAGCCAGTGGCACTCAAGGGAGAGGGGCAAATAATGATAGCACCCTTTCACCTGTAATTCCTTAGCTCAAATGATCATATGCTAATTTGCAGAGGTAGAAGCTTCTCTGTCTGCAAGACAGGTCTGAAGACAACTCAAATTATCACCTCCAAAGTGAGAGATAGTTTCCCTGATCTAACAGCAAACCCCTTCTTCTTTTCCTGGGGAGAAAGATGATGAGAGTGGATGCTCCAAGCATCCACTGTGATGTGTATCTGACCTTTACTGACTCTCTTACAACTGCGCTTCTCCTCCCCTTTTCTTAGCACCCAGTGCAAAGGCTGAGGCGTAGCAAGATTTCCCAACTACTGGAACTGGATGTTGGGTTTTCTCAAAGCTCATGCTCCTTCCAAACAGCTCTTATGTGAGTGCAGTGCCACTGTGAGCTCAAATATGACACTGACACAGAAAGCAGTGCAAGCAGGGGTACAGCCCTTGTGTCTCTGCAAGCCTTCCACTACTAATTCAGCCACTCTGATGATCAGATGTCCTCTGTTGCTCATCAGATCATCTGAATGTACCTTTCTGAGCTAACTTTTTGCTCTGGTGATAAAGCCTTAGGGTATCTAAAGGCATGTAAGTTTAGATTAGCCTATAGGGTGTGTGGAGAGAAACTGTTTATAAAAGCAGTCCAAATAAACTGGTCATTCAGAGGAAGAAAACTGTCATCAGAGGTCATCCAAGCCCCTGGTAATGTCAAGGGCTGGTACAATAATGAACTGAAAGGTTCTATAAATGGGAGAAAATGTTTACAGCTGGAACTATTGAAATTCTTTTGGCTATAATAAGGTGAGACTGGTATGCTGCCTTGGACTATATTTGTTAGTTACTGGGACTGAATCAAGCTGGAAGGAGCAACTTTTACTATCAATGCTGCTGTTCTTGTCTCCCAGGTTTCTGAGATCTTCTTCAACACTACTCTGAGTTCATCAGTAGGTCATTAAATGCATCCTGACTGGAAAAGGACAAAGGAAGGGAACCAGGTGCTGCAATACCTCCATTGCCTGTGCTAAACATTGAAAGTCACCTGTAACATAAGACTCCTTCTTTTCCACAATTTTCCTTCAGCCATGTATTCCTACTCACCTATTCCTTCAACTAATATTCTTTGTTTCCTTAGAATCTAATTCACCTTTTCCATTGCTGCTAACCTGTGACCAAAGCAGAAGGAAGCGCCTGTTTGTACAGCCTAGCAACCCAGCGAGTGTGTCAGACCTTGGCGTGCATGATCCGCTTCTCCCACAGCAAAGTCTGAAGCGAAAATCAGCCCCAGAGACAGAACCTGCCTTTTATATCTTTACTGTTCCTTTCTCTCCTTCTTTATGTTCATTTATTTTGCTTTATCTAACAGGAGATAGGATCAGATGTCAGCTGCAAGATCTCAAGTTGCCCCAAAATCTCTTTCTTTTCTCCCTCTAAAAAGAAAAGAAAACAATAACAAAAGGACAACAAATGTGACCTTTGAATCCTTTTAACCATATGTGTTCATTCCAGAGGTAACCCGAGTTGCTTATTTTCAGGCTGTAACAGCCAAATTAATCTCTGTCTGCTGTACGTGAGTGCCTATACTGCAAGACCATACTCAAATACCGTCACTAGTGTTGCACATTCTTGTTCAATCCTTTGGTATTCTGGTGACAAAATCTGTGTCTCTATTGCACATTGAGGATGCTTTGAGGATTAATTTATGTTTCATCGCTGGATCTTGCTGAAATGAACCCCCAGGAACCTAGTCGATCTTCACTTCTGTAGGAAGCCTTGATTCATGTCTAGAGCACAGATGTAGGTCTCCTTTTTTTTTTGGAAAACAGATTACATAGAAGTCTTTCATGAAGAATACTGATGTCAGCATGTGAGTGCCACTAGGAGGTAAGCACAGGCACCTGCTGAATTGAAGTGCCTGAAGTCCACTGATACAGATGTCACCTACCATTCTTTCCCAATTCATCATGAAAGATCTCACTGGTCCTGCTGGGATCTATTAGGTCTGTGTGCTGTCTTCATGGTGGGCTGTCAGCTCAAGAGACAGGAAAACTCAGCCTAGCCAGTTAGGCCAGATGGT
The DNA here is from genome assembly GCF_000708025.1 of Charadrius vociferus. Lineage (NCBI taxonomy): Eukaryota > Metazoa > Chordata > Aves > Charadriiformes > Charadriidae > Charadrius > Charadrius vociferus. The sequence goes on from NW_009648369.1 coordinate 2,853,421, forward strand.
TCCATCAAGAAGCTCACATAAGAGAGGTTTGTGTGTAGACAGGAAGAAATTAGAAGCAAATTTAACAACAGCTATGCAATGATGGGAACATGAACTTTAGCTATGTCGCAGAATCATAGAATTGTCTAGGTTGGAAGAGACCTTTAAGATCATCGAGTCCAACCATAAACCTAACACTGCCAAAACCCACCACTAAACCATGTCCCTAGGCACTATGCCTACTCATAATTTAAATACCTCCAGGGATGGCAATTCAACCACTTCCCTGGGCAGCCTGTTTCAGTGCTTGATAACCCTTTCAGTGAAGAAAATTTTCTTAGTATTCAGACTAAACCTCCCCTGACATAACTTGAGTCCATTTCCTCTTGTCCTATTGCTTCTTACTTGGGAGAAGAGATTGACCCCTACCCCTCTACAACCTCCTCTCAGGTAGTTGTAGAGAGCGATAAGGTCTCCCCTCAGGCTGCTTTTCTGCAGACTAAACAACCTCAGTTCCTTCAGCCACTCCTCATCAGTCTTGTGCTCCAGACCCCTCACCAGCTTCGGTGCCCTTCTCTGGACACTCTCCAGCACTTCAATGTCTTTCTTGTAGTGAGGGGCCCAAAATTGAACACAGTATTTGAGGTGGGACCTCACCAGTGCTGAGTAGAGCAGGACAATCACTTCCCTAGTCCTGCTCACCATACTGTTCCTGATACAGACCTGGATGCCAGTGGCCTTCTTGGCCACCTGGGCACACTGCTGGCTCCTGTTCAGATAGCTGTCCACCAACACCTCCATGCCCTTTTCTGCTGGGCAGATTTCCAGCCACTCTTTGTGAAGCCTGTAGAGCTGCTTGATGGTGTTGTGAACCAAGTGGAGGACCCAACACTTGGCCTTGTTGAACCTCATACCACTGGCCTCGGCCCAATGATCCAGCCTGTCCAGATCGTTCTGTAGAGCTATCTTACCCTCAAGCAGATCGATAATCCTGCCTAACTTCGTGTCATCTGCAAACTTACTGAGAGTGCACTCAATCTCCTCGTCCAGGCCATTGATAAAGTTATTAAAGAGAACCGGCCCCAGTACCAAGCCCTGGAGAACACCACTTGTGACCGGCTGCCAACTGGATTTAATTCCATTCACCATGACTCTTTGGGCCTGGCCATCCATCCAGTCTTTTAGGGAGCAAAGAGTACACTCATCCAAGCCGTGAGCAGCGAGTTTCTCCAGGAGAATGTTGTGGGAAACAGCATCAAAGACTTTGCTGAAGTCCAGGTAAACAATATCCACAGACTTTCCCTCATCCACTAAGCAGGTTACCTTGTCATAGAAGATCAGGTTTGTCAAGCAGGACCTGCCTTTCATGAACCCATGCTGACTGTGCCTGATCATCTGGTTGTGCTGTATGGGCCACATAATTGCACTGAGGATGATCTGCTCCATAACCTTCCCAGGCACCAAGGTCAGACTGACAGGCCTGTAGTTCCTTGGATTTTCCTTCCAGCCCTTCTTGTAGATGGGTGTCACATTTGCTAACCTTCAGTCAACTGGAACCTACCCGGTTAGCCAGAACTGCTGATAAATGATGGAAAGTGACTTGGTGAGCACCTCCTCCAGCTCCTTCAGTACCTTTGGGTGGATCCTATCTGGTCCCATAGACTTGTGTGTGTCTAAGTGCTGTAGTGGGTCTCTCACCATTTCTCCTTGGATTATGGAGACTTCATTCTACTTCCCCTCCTATCTAGTTGCTCAGGGGGCTGGGTACCCAGGGAACAAGTTGTATTACTCTTAAAGTCTGAGGCAAAGAAGGCATTAAGTACCTCAGTCTTTTCCTCATCCTTGGTCAGTATGTTTCTGCCCCCATCTACTAAAGGATGGAGATTATCCTTAGTCCTCCTTTTATTGTTAATATATCTATAGAAATACTTTTTATTGTCCTTAACATCAGAAGCCAGGTTAAGTTCCACAGTTAGGCTAGCTGTCCTAATTTTCTCCCTACATAGTCTCACAACATCTTTATAGTCCTCATGAGTGGCCTGCCCCTTCTTCCAAAGGCCATAAATTCTTTTTTCCCTGAGCTGTAACCATAGCTTGGCCAGGTTCAGCCAGGCCAGTTTTGTTTCCCCGATGGTTCGTTTCTCAGTACATGGGGACGGCCTACTCCTGTGCCTTTAAGACTTCCTTCTTGAAAAATGTCCAGCTTTCCTGGACTCCTTTGCCCTTGAGGACTGGCTGCCAAGGGACTCTGTCAACCAGGCTCCTGAAAAGACCAAAGTCTACCCTCTGGAAGTCCAAGGTGGCAGTTCTGCTGACCCTCTTCCTTGCTTCTCCAAGAATTGAAAACTATTATTTCATGATTGGTATGCCCAAGATGGCCTCCAACTGTCACATCCCCCACAAGTCCTTCTCTGTTTACAAACAGCAGGTCCAGCAGGGCGCCTTCCCATGTCAGCTCCCTCACCAGCTGTGTCAGGAAATTTTCCTTGACACAGTCCAGGAACCTCCTAGGCTGTTCCCTCTCAGTTGTATTGTCTTCCCAGCAGATATCTAGTAAGTTCAAGTCCCCCACGAGGACAAGGGTTAGCAACCTTGAGACTTCTCCCAGCTGTTTATAGAATATTTTGTCTGCCTCTTCATCCTGGTTGGGTGGTCTATAACATAAACACTCAACTCTATTGTCACCGTCATTTAGTTCTAGACATTCATAACCCTCTCTGACACACAGGGCCACCCCACCGCCCCTTCTTCCTTGCTTATCCCTTCCAGAGATTTTATAGCCATCCATTGCAGCACTCCAGTTGTGTGAGTCATCCCACCATGTTTCTATGATGGCGACTACATCATAGTTTTCCTGCTGCACAAAGACTTCCAGTTCCTCCTGTTTGTTGCCCATGCTGCGTTCACTAGTACAGGAGTTCTTTGGTTGGGCTATTGGTCCTGCCACGTTTTTGCTGGGAGAAGCCCTAATTCCTACCTCACCATTCCCAGGTGTGGCCATAGTTTCTAATCCATCAATGTCCCTCACATCTCTGCTGCTGCATGAATCTCCGTCCCCTACCTTCACTGAGTCAGGCAGGGACTCCTCTGAGCTTAAAAAAGAGAAACAGGAAATTTTAAAAGTAAAGAGAAAGGAAAATTTAATTCCTTTTGCTGTCAGATTTTTTTTTTCTTTGGCAAGCAAATGACAGATAACAGTAATTTGACCTGACACCCTAGACCACCAGTGACTATATAAGCTTACAGAAGTAAGTTTTGTTAATGTCCTAAACTTCAGGGTCCTGAGATCCCCTCTTATTAGAGCATCAATCATCTGTACTTGTGCAAAGTAGTCATAAAATACTACTGGCTCCAAACTGCAAATGTATTAAACAAAATTTATTATATGAGACAATTACTATGCAACAGAGGCTCAGAGGTTTTGAGTCCTGACTTAGCATGCTCTTGGCTCTTGATAAACAACTCATCAAGAGTAGCAAGATAACCTTATCATTAAAAAAAAAGGCCAAAAAAAGGCCTTCCACAAATAGAGTGAAAGCCTGAGATACTCGTTTTGTTTATGTGATGGTTCCTTTCACTGATAACTCTGTAAAAAATCTACCACAAAATGACACTCCACAGCTGAACATTCATGGGGAGAATCACTGACTTAAACCAGATTATTGTTCTTTTTTTTCCAGTTTATCTTATATCCATTCCACATGTAGCACACTCCTGTCTCTTGGTTAACTCTCCAGCTAAAGAATAACATGAAGTGTTTCTTATTTTGTTTGTTTTGCTATTTCCTCCCAATATTCATTTTGCTTTCATTAGAGGAAAAAGAAAAATGTTTCTCCAAACAGCTGCTCTTTCAAAAATCATCAGATGAATCCCGCAGTTCTACCTGTTCATGCATACATATAGTGATATAGATATATAATTTGTCATACAACACCTCCTCCTTCTAACAGAATGCTGTACCCAGTGAGGTGTGACTGGACATCACAAGCAACTCCATATGATTTTACATGATGTACTATCCTAGCTCTGCTGCCTGCAGTACAAACCACACAAGATTTAGGTGGCAAAAAAAAACAAACCACAAAGACAAAACTTGACAGAAACAAAACAAAGTGTTTTTATTGCTTTGTCACTACCTGAACTTAAGGGCATGGCTTTCTGAGAAATCAGAATGCACCTTTTCCTCTACTTGAAATGAAAATATGAAATGAATCATGCAGTGGTTTGTTTTACATGAAATAGTCTCCCATGGTCTCCTGGGAATGACAGTGAGCCATAATAGGCACTGGGATTTTTCATTGGATACTTGCACTTCTGAGAAAACAGAGTCTTACATCTGCTGTACTCGTAGCCCTCAACAGAGTTACTTGATCCTTGGTGCTGTGGATGTGCAGAATAGCTAGCAGCATTCCTCTAACTCACAGTTCAGGGGAAAAAAAAAAAAAAAAAGAAAAAGAAAAAAGAAGAATAAAAAAGGAAAACATTAAAATAATACCTCTTGCTTTCTCTTTCTTTCCTTACATACCTCCAGAGGATATCAACTTTCAAAACTCGTGACTTAAAACAGGGAAGACAATAAATGTCTGCTTTTGAAACAAGAGCTGCTATATCTTCTGCAAGTTTGAGGAACATGTACAGATTTGCAGGTTTATGCAGTACCTATACTAGAGTCATGTTTTCAAGCAGTGTAAACAAAAAAAAACCTTAAAATAATGGACCAGAATTTCAGAAGATTTTAAGCTTATTGCCATGATATTATTGACACACTTTATGCTGAACTAGAGACTATGATCTCTGATTTGCACCCTAAATTTCTACTGCAACATATTAATAAGTTTAAAAATAAAGGAAAATTCAAATGCAATTATACAGTTATTTCAGAGGAAATGTGGTGAAACGTTAGAGTTTATTAATTGCATTATATGAAAGCAGTAGCCTGCATGTTGTGATCAATACACAATTTTAGTGTTGTTGCAGAGATCACAGAATCGCAGAATGGTATGAGTTGGACAGGACCTTCGGAGATCATCCAGTCCAAGCCCCCTGCCAAAGCAAGGTCACCTTCAGCAGGTTGCACAGGAACACATCCAGGTGGGTTTTGAGTATCTCCAGAGAAGGAAACTCCACAACCTCTCTGGGCAGCCTGTGCCAGTGCTCTGCCACCCTCAAAGTAAAGAAGTTTTTCCTCACGTTGAGATAGAATTTCCTGTGTTCCAGCTTGTGCCCATTGCCCTTTGTCCTGTCACTGGGGACTGCTGAAAAGAGTCTGACTCCATCCTCTTGACACCCGCCCTTTAGACATTTAGAAACATTGATAAGAGCCCCTCTCGGTCTCCTCCAGGCTAAACAGACCCATGTCTCAGCCTTTCTTCTTAAGAGAGGTGCTCCAGTCCCCTGATGATCTTTGAGGCCCCCTGCTGGACTCTCTGCAGTAGTTCCTTGTCTTTCTTGAACTGGGGAGCTCAGAACTGGATACAGTACTCCAGATGTGGCCTCATCAGGGCAGAGTAGAGGGGGAGGATGACTTTCCTTGACCTGCTGGCCATGGTGTTTTTAATGCACCCCGGGATACCATTGGCCTTCTTGACCACAGTGGCACATTGCTGCCTCATGGTCATCCTGTTGTCCACCAAGACTCCCAAGTCCCTTTCCACAGAGTTGCTTTCCAGCAGGTCAATCCTTAACCTGTACTGATGCATGGGGTTATTCCTCCCCAGGTGCAGGACTCTACACTTGCCCTTGTTGAACTTCATTAGGTTCCTTCCCGCCCAACTCTCCAGCCTGTCCAAGTCTTGCTGAATCGTGGTTCAGCCTTCTGGTGTGTCAGCCACTCCTCCCAGTTTTGTGTCATCAGCAAACTTGCTGAGCGTACGCTCTGTACCCTCATCCCAGTCACTGATGAATATGTTGAACATATGGGAGTAGTCTTTTTTCAGTGGCGCCCAGTGATAGGACGAGGGGTAATGGGCATAAACTTGAACATAGGAAGTTCCATCTTAACATGAGAAGGAACTTCTTTACTTTGAGGGTAGTGGAGCACTGGAACAGGCTGCCCAGAGAGGTGGTGGAGTCTCCCACTCTGGAGACATTCAAAACCCGCCTGGACGCTGTCCTGTGTAACGTGCTGTAGGTGACCCTGCTCTGGCAGGAGGGTTGGACTAGATGATCTCCAGAGGTCCCTTCCAACCCTAACAATTCTGTGAATTCTGTGAATTCTGTGAATTCTGTGAACAAAACTGGACCCAGTACTGACCCCTGGGGAACACCACTAGCTACAGGCTTCCAACTAGACTGTGCTACTGATCACAACCCTCTGAGCTCTGCCATTCTACCAGTTCTCAGTCCACCTCACTGTCTACTGCTTCCTAAGCTTACTTATGAGGATGTTATGCGAGACAGTGTAAAAAGCCTTGCTGAAGTTGAGGTAGACAGTGTCCACTGTTCTCCCCTCATCTACCCAGCCAGTCACGCCATAACAGAAGGCTATCAGATCTATACCAGGTGAACTAAAACCCTTGTGTGTTATAGTGTTGTCAAAGAAGGTACCTGACTTAGGTAGCTGCTACCTATAGGATCTTCTGACAATTCCAAATTAAATGCCTACGTGTTGTTAATTACGTTTCAAGTCACATCATGATTTTGGTAGTACAGCTGCTCATCACTGACCCCAATATTCATATGGGACTCTGTCTTTTTTAGAATCTTGAAGTCTAATAGTCTTATTCGTTATTCATGAATATTTACATTTTAATTCCATACAGTTTGGGGGAATTCAGTTTGAGACGACAATTCATATATCTAGGTATCTTAATCAAAAACTAAATTCCACCCTTTAGGTCTAATGCAACCTCATCATCTGCTGTCAGAAGCTGTTCAACAGTTCATATGATTCAGAAATAATACATTACAAGATCAAAAGGTGAACGCTATGTTAGAACTGTCTTCCAAATGGAACTTCTTTGCGTACAAAATTCAGACTTTAAATGTGTCTTCATTTCTAAAGGGGAACAAAAGTCAAAATCTAAGGTTTTCCTGCAAGGCACAATGTTCCAAAAAACTTTGTTTCAACTGCTGTGAAGCATTACATTTTGATAAGGTAGAAATCTGCTGTTCTGATAAAGTTGGAAAAGTCGCTTCATCTTTTTTATTTTTACTATATATTAAATGATAATATAAAATAAATGTCAAAATGAAATGTTTTGACCTTATCAAAATGTTTCATTTTGGTAATTTTTCCCATCAAGGATTTCAATGAAATTGGTACTTTCTTGAAAAACATTTAGGTGTTGCTAAACTGGCATTTTCTTCTGGCAACCTATTACACTGGAAAAATCTTGACTAGCTCTCATCAGCAGACACTGCCAAATATGGCAGTTTTCTACCATAGATCTAGATGTCTATTTGTTCTGTTTCAAGCTCTCTTTGTGGGGTAGATTTGCCTTCACTGAATTAGCTGAACTGAAATGACTTTTTCTAAATCATGAGTGTGGTGGGGTGAACTGTGACTTGTGTTACCTCTGGTTTCCTTGTAGCTCCCAAAATGGGGATATTTCAGATGATCGATGATGTGACATAGTCATGCTGGCTGATATTGTGTTCCTAGTTGTGGATGGAAAGAAGCTGGTAGGAGCTGCAGCTCGTAGCCAGCTGTCTATCTAGTCCAGCCCCCCTCTGATGGGCTAGATAGTCATCACCTTCTCTCCTCTCTCATATTTGTCCTTCCCTTGAGCTCTCTGAACATACGCAGAGAGCGGCTGTTGGCTGTAATGGTTCTTGATCACATGGAGACTCTGATGTGCATCTCATAGTGTGACCACTGTTCGCCTATGGGCACTTCAAATTGTTTTACTGTTCTACCTCCCTGAAGGACAACAGAGGCATAAATGCTGGGATGATCAAACAATTTGTTTAGTGGTATTTAATGGACTCTTAAAAGGTATATTTGCTGGTTATGAAAAAGGTATCATCAAAGCACCCAGAACGAAAGTTCCCCCAAGTGAATCTGTGGCCTGGGCAATAAGAATTTCTTCATAACAGTCTGTTAATTTGATTTCATGCTCTCCTGTGGGGCTCAGAAAAAGCCAAAAAGTTGCTTAATAGGAAAAGCATGCAAATCATGGACAAGTATAGAAAATAGTGACATCAAATAAAACCATTGGCAATGACTGATGCACCTTTCAGTGTTGATAGGAAGCTAAAAATCTGTCACCAGCTGACGTTTACTATCTGACAGTTTTACTATACTCCTGTTCATTTCTAACTTATTCACTCTGCTTCCTATCTTGATTAAAAGACTATCTTCCATCTTCACAAATGTTTCAGTTGGAAAGTTAAAACTTGTTTTCCTGGAAGGACAGGATTTACAGTTACATTAACTTGTCTGTAAATAGGATCAACAGTGAAAAAGGCAAAGAAAGGGATGATAGAAAAAGAGACCTAAAGAAAACTCTTAAGTAACATATGTAGTGTTCTGCATCATGTGGAACATTCAGGAGATATATTTTGAGCAATAGTTTATTTTTTTCATTGTGTGCAGAAGGTATACCAATGGTATGCATTTATTCTACCTGAACCTCTTACAGAATAGTATATTAAAGGATAGAAGTAATTCCAGTTCAAGTGAAATACTAGGTATTAAAAACAATTCATTTTTCCTTCAAAATTTCTTGTTTGACTGTAACATGACAAAAATGTATTTGGGTTTCAGCACTGGCAGAGGGGATGGGGGTGGATGACAATCAATTTTATTCATAAACGTACATTAGAGACAAACTGCATAATTTAGATTCTCTCCTGGCTTGTTGCATCTGCAGGCAGCCATGCTTTCTGTTGCATTAACATTTTGATTGAATGAGCAGGGTCAAAACCATCACTTTTCTCATCTAGGGAAGGAAAACTATTCTGAAGCCAATCATCAATCAATGTATGTAATCAGCCTTTTTAAAGTACCTTGGGCTTTACACATAACTGGGTCTCTGATGTAATAAAATCTAATATCAACATCTTTTTCATTCAATAGTCCTACCACATATACAATAAAGTGTTAAAAGGCCAATAAGGACTTGAAATGTGGCTTGCTATTAACAAGATTATTGCAATGGACTTATTCCAAAGGTTGCACCATTTCAACTCTATGACCTTTGGTATGTTAATTAATTTGCATATAATTGTTTATACATTATTGTAAGGCATAATACAGTCTTGCTACTTTATTCATTTTCTTGAAGTTAATGGCTTTTAAAATAAATCCAATAAAGGCAAAGAAAATGTCACCAATATCAACCAAGTATGCCTTTCGATATAATTTAAAAGTCACTGACACTCTATATGCCATAAAAGCACTGCGCAACTATCTTTTAGCAAGATACTGGTTTTCAACAATGTACTGAAGCCATACAAAATTACGTTGGTGGCAAGTATCAGAGCAGTAAAGGTGGTTAGTAATTACATGGCAACTTGCATTTGTAGTGCTTCACCAAGGATATCCAATTTGACACATGGGAAATGAAGACAATAAAGGTTAAACAAGTTGTTCAGGTTTACACAGTGAATCAATGGCTGAGCCTTTTCCAGAGGGAGAAGCTCCATTGCTTGTCTCTGCATTCTCATCCCTACAGTTTTACCACCCTCTTTGTGCAATACTTTTAGGATACCCGATCTACAGACTGGAAGTTGACTGGGACAGTGTCTGGTTGGTGGGTAGGATTACTTCTGCCAAATATATCAGGATCAGATTTGCAGTAAGCACAACGTCATTAGTCCCCTTACTTTCTGAAGAGTAATATAGTGAGGTTTAGACACTTTAAACAATCAGATTATCAGGTTGTATCTGTTGTTAATATAGATATCAATCTAGCACAATTTTATCTCAACACAAATATGTACCCAAGCCACAGTGAAAGAAACAACATCAATTTCAGTACATCTTGGTGAGCACTTTGTGCCTAATTCCAGACTGCAGTTTTCTTGACTGTTAAGATACCTCCATTGGATTAAATCACTGCTTCCTCTGTGAATTTAAACATCAAATAATCCCGCACAGTTACAGAAACCAATGGAAAACTAACTTATGGAATCATAAGACACACGTACAAAACATATGTCCAAGGGTAGTGTATTCACTTTCACAGACTAGTGTAAGATCTAAATATCACACAACAGTAAATTTGTGGAGCGTGTAACAGCCCAAGCCAATAATTGTAAGGTCTTTGAAGCTCATATGTCTTTGCCTCTTCACTTTGAACTCACTGAGGAAAATGATTCTAAAAAATTCAAGTAACATGCTGTTCTCTCCTACAAATAACTTGATTACTGAATGGTATGTCACTAGATGTCTCATGGTAATTGTAAATCAGAGAATTTGCTTGCGATAGTCTCTGAATCTCTTGGACTTGCTCCAGGTCCAAGGTCAGGAAGTAGACACCTTATTAATACCCTGCAGATCCTGGACCCATATCTAAACATCTACCATTCATAGCTTGGAGAAGTATCATGAACATTTTAATTAAAAAAACTTTAAACATGTAATAGTCAATACTAAATGTAAGATCCTACCCTATCATCCTTGTCAGGTGAATATCTATATACTTGGAAAGTTGACAGAGCCATTACTTGGCTATTCAAGACAGTAATCAGATTTTCTAAGCATCAATCAGCAATCATGAAGTCAGGAACATTTTATCATGAAGTCAGAAATACAGAGGGTTTTCATAAGCTAATCAGCAGGCATCAAATAGACAATCAATCTAATTAGTGGCTCACATTTGCGTGGCAATCACAGCTGCCAAACCTAGACGACAAATTTTATTAGTAATGAAATCTGAGAACTATGATTTGTGAAACCTATCATCAGACTGGAATTGTGGTTATTTTAAAAGGAGAGTTGTTATGGCAATTTGGGACTTTTGAGGAACTTAATTTGCATAGTGGGGCTCACTTGCTGGTGTCTCTTTTGTTTTCAGGGTACATCATCATCCAGGGTCACAGTTTTCAAAAAGCTCATCTCTTATTGTGGACCATACTTTCAAACAAAGCTAGCATTCAACACTTCTGTTGTTTCTAAAATGTAACCAAAACTTTTGGAGCTCCTGGTTTCCTACAGAGTTCTTTGAAAAATACTAGGCCAGAGCTACTTATACACAGAGTACTTTTAGTGCAGTAAATATTTCTAGAGTTGAAAATTTAAGACACACACATATGTGCATATTCATGCATAAATTAACCATCTACAAAGGAAAAAATAACGAACTAAATCAAAAGGAGAAAATGTTCTTGTCATGCAATATGCCACTTCTTGAGAAGAGGAAAAGATAGTAAATCCATGATGGAAATGTATTTTTTTCTTGAGGAAGCAGAGCCTCTTGTCCACTAAACACAGGTATTTGCTGGATTACTTTCTGTGGCTATATACCATGTCCCAGTCTTTGCGAAGACTATAACCTACCTACGTGTAACCATTCTAGACTCTTGTCTCAACAGCTACATGTACCGATTCCTTTAATCAAGCACCTGAAAATGTCATCTCTTATGTTCCATGTAGTCTGAGAAATAGAAAGAAACACCAGGAATTTCAGATCATCAATGTCCTAGACGTTGCAGCTGTGGAATCTAGAAAGTGATAGTGACCTTGAGGAGGACTCTATTATGATGCTATTTATGTATTTAGGGTCTGTCAGACCCATATGACATACTATCACCTCACCTCCAGATTCATGATTAGTTATAGAGCCTGTTGTAATAGCCGTACATCTTTTGGCATTACACTCACAGAATAATGAAGGTACTTGATGTACATGGAAAAGAGAGACACGTATTTAGGCTACTCTGTAAAATGCAGTTGAAGAATCCTTATACATCAGCTTTGAATATTGGATCATTACTTATTTGGAATGTTCACCGATTTTGACTGGAACACTCCTGGAATTCTTAACACAACTGATCCAGCTGCTGCTGACCACCACCAGGATTAACATTGCAATGAGCACAATGCTCACCATCATTTTACGATAAAGCTTTATATACTTTAGTTTAATCACATATCTATTGCTAAAATTATAATTGTAATGCCAAAAGTCAAATTTCTATGTTAGCAATATCTAAACACTAAAATCCGACCGATGTTTAAATCAAATTTAAATGGATGGAGACTGCCAGGAGGCTCCAAGGACTTGAACTTATCCAAGCTTTCCTAGGAAAATCCAAGATAAATCTTCAATCATTAACTTCCATATTTTCTCATCTTGCAGTTTAATCTTTTGTGGTATGAGGATGCAATCTTGATTTTAACACTCTTTCCTTAAAAATGCACAATGTTAAAAAAATGGCAGAAACACAAAATATTAAGTAAAAGTTGCTGTAGAAGGGAATATATAAGCAGCTTGGATTTTTTTTTTTCTTTCAAACTAAGAATCACAGTGTGAATTGGACTAAATGCCAAGAATAAAGTAACAGCTTAAAATGAACAGTTGAAATTAACAGGTGTTATAGCATATGCTAGATTTAACTGCCAAGTATTTCACACCTTCATTAAAACCTTTCATGTCAAATTTAAGGCAATGTTAAAATAAAGAGGAAAAGCGTAGCTTAAAAATGAATAGCTAATTGTTAAGTTTCAGAATCAGGATATAGTGTGGCAGAGAAATTCTCAGTTCATTTTGTGTAGGAATATATTTTAACTGGGAAGACACTCTAGTTGATTGTATCATACCCGATTTTAATTCACCAAAATTTGTGTTTAAGCTTTAGAGAGTAATGTAACCTACAAAGCATTTCAGTAGGGGAGATAATGGAACAACAACAATGCATTCCTGTTTCATGGAGGTATGATAAAGTCAACCCAGACCAAGAGCAGTGAGGTGCACAGAGTGAATGCTGAAGGACCTGGAAACCTGTAGCCCAGAAATCAGTACTGCTTTTGTTAATAACAGGCTCTCTGCTGAATTTGCAAGATCTCAGGACTTTTTAGGATAATGTTGTGTTAACCTATCACTGTAGCAGCATTTTTTATTCTGACCAAGTGGCTATGGTTAATTTGTTTTTTTTGCTTTTCTCATTATTGTATGGTACAATCATCTTTTCATAGAGATGTGAGTAACAAGTAGTTATACTACGCAGAACAAGGTATATCTGACTCTATCAATGTAGTGCAGAAGAATACAGACCTGGTATGACAGCAGAGGCTTTGAGTAGTGGACAGACAGGATACGGTGCACAAAAGTAGCAGAATGGGGCTTGGCACAGGTTTGGCGCTAGAAATCCCACTGCTATAAAAATCTCATCAATGGTCAATTAAATAAACGCAGACTTGGAGCTGGACCACATTAGTCTTAGGAATTAAAAACAGAAAAAAAGAAAAATACTATCTAGCATACATAAAAGCCACCATATTTAATAAATTCAGTTGCACATGGAGCTGCAGACCAATAAAGAAAAAGCAAAGTGTAGAAGAGTGTAAGCCAACATATAAAAATAACCCCAAGTGGATGCTAGTTACAGAGCTAAGGACACAGCAGGGCGTAGAGTGGTGAGCAAAATTCCAAGAAAAGGGGTAGAAATTGAGAAGTGTGTGTATAACAATATTAACTGTATTATTATTATTGAGACTTTTCAGCATAAAGGTGTTGTTGCTTTTTATATAATAATTAGATCTGAATTAAGAATAATTCTTGGATGAGGCTGGTGAGATTTCTTTTATTCAGTCAGTGAATTCTTGGCTTTATGAATAAGGAGTGTTTCCTCTTTGCCCACACAAAAGGTTTTGAGCGTAACAAATTCCACGTAGGAAAATAGCATCAGCTCCCTGAGACTTGTAACATTTTCCCATTAGTAAGATCTAAGATTAGTAATAGATTTCCCATAGTAAGATCTATTTGAAAATTCCACATGAGTTTCGTACCTGGTGAAATCACCACCAATGAATTTTTAAGGAAATATTTCCCGTACAGAAATGTTTTCCCCAAAGTTATTTTTTTGTGGTTTTGTTTTTTGTTTGTTTTCAGAAAACCATGTTGTTAAAAGCACCTAAATCAATGGGCAGTGCATGCCTACATTACTTATGTCCTTTTATCTTCAGCTTGGAATCACAGTTAAAACATGACTTTTCTTTTTTTTTCATTCTCCCAGATATGTGTAATATGAAGTGTTATCATTTATTTGCACTCCAGTAACACATGGAATATCAAAGCTGTATTGTTGTAGGTATTACACCAGCACAGGTTAGAGGTTGACCTGCTGGAGAACAGATCTGTGGAAAGGGACCTGGGAGTCCTGGTGGACAACAGGATGACCATGAGGCAGCAATGTGCCACTGTGGTCAAGAAGGCCGATGGTATCCTGGGGTGCATTAAAAACACCATGGCCAGCAGGTCAAGGAAAGTCATCCTCCCCCTCTACTCTGCCCTGATGAGGCCACATCTGGAGTACTGTATCCAGTTCTGAGCTCCCCAGTTCAAGAAAGACAAGGAACTACTACAGAGAGTCCAGCAGGGGGCCTCAAAGATCATCAGGGGACTGGAGCACTTCTCTTAAGAGGAAAGGCTGAGAGACCTGTGTCTGTTTAGTCTGGAGAAGAGGAGACTGAGAGGAGATCTCATCAATGCTTATGAATACCTAAAGGGTGAGTGTCAAGAGGATGGGGCCAGACTCTTTTCTGTGGTGCCCAGAGACAGGACAAAGGCAATGGGCACAAGCTGGAATACAGGAAATTCTATGTCAACGTGAGGAAAAACTTCTTTACTTTGAGGGTGACAGAGCACTGGCACAGGCTGCCCAGAAAGGTTGTGGAGTCTCCTTCTCTGGAGATATTCAAAACCCACCTGGATGTGTTCCTGTGCAACCTGCTGAAGGTGACCTTGCTTTGGCAGGGGGCTTGGACTGGATGATCTCTAAAGGTCCTGTCCAACCCCTACCATTCTGCGATTCTGTATTTGTACAAATATACAACAAGAACATGCTCCAAAAGATTATAATCTTAATCCAAGTAGAGAGACAGGATTTGGCTATTCAATAGAAATGAGACAGGCACTTGGGAGAAATGAAACTTTTATCAATATGGGAGCATGTATCACCAGTGCACATTGGTTGCTTAATTAGTGCAAGTATTTTAGAATTTCGGAACCATAGTAGTCTATAAAATTGTGAGGTAATAAAGACATATTTGAAATATGATTTGCAAGACAGAAAGCTTTAAAGGTAATAGGAATATCTAAATGCAACACAAAACTGAAGAAAACCTTACAGTTCTTTGTACTACTCACTTTCTAGCTTATGCAGCTGCACTAAAGGACAAATCAGGAATACAATATCAAGCATCTTCCAAAAAATAGTTAATTCAGGGAGTTTTATTCCCACTTTGGAAGTTGCTCTAGAACTCAATTCCTCTAGTAGCTTTATAAATGCCTGATAATAATGCAATTCTAAAATATTTATTTTAGCTAATAGCTATTTCCTTTAGGTGAACACAAATGGCTGAAGAGTGCTTTAAAGAAGAGACTAGGAATGGAATCAGAAAGATAGAATGTTAGTCATTTTGGATTTTGAAATAAAGCAAAGTAATTTTTTATTACAGATGGATGTTTCTAAAATACATTGTCCTTAGCCAATGTTGAAATGTGAGGGGAATATTTAGATATGTAGCCAAGCGTGAATATATATCTCTACTGCTAATAGAGTCGCTTATTATTTTGCAACTTTTGATGAAATCGTAACATTGTAAGTCTTAAAAGGTGATTTTTCCACTTTCCCCATTTTTCTCTTTGACTGGCTTTTAGACTAAGTATACGCTATGACGCACTTTTTGTGTTCTGGGGTGGGTTTTGCCCTCCTTTCTCCCTTCCATTCCTTGATTTCCAAAAACTGTAGAACTGGACAGCAATTTCAGTTGGTGGAGCATGGCAACACCTGATCAAAATCCAATAACAATACAGATACAGAGCTAGAGATGTTTCTTGAGTTAGTGCATTGTTGAGTGCTTTCTTTTCGTTGCAAAATTACCATTTTCTGAGGTTGAAAATGCTTTCCTTTTAATTTTGCCTATTTTAAATGGAAGTAGTAAACAAAAAGTAGTGATTTTCCAGTTCATTTTTTTTTCTTCAGCTACACTGCTTTTCTTCACTTTTTTGTTCCATTTTTTCAACTTGCAAGTGGGGAAAAAAAGGAAAAAGACAAAAATGGAAGTAACAAAACACTGGGTAACAATTATTAAAAGTAAAATATTCTTACTTTGTATATTAAAATGTATACAATATTTTACATCTTTTCTATTCCCATTTTTGCCCCAGATGCTTTTAGTAAGCACATGATTCAAGTATTTATCTATGAGATTAAAAAAAGAAGGCAAGAACTGGCTCAAAGTATCACTAATAATACAGATCTTTTAAATATTCTTTCAATGTTATGAATCCTTAACTACTGACTGAATTTTTTTGTTACATTATGGTGACATAGTAACCTAAATAAATCAAATTATTTGTCTCTGTCTACTTGGTAGCAGGTAAGGCATACATCACATCAACCACCTTAATATAGTACTCAACTTCTACAAAAACACTGCCAAAGTGCCGGAGGGGCCCATTCATAGAGAGGGCTCTTGATGGTCAGGTTTACAAGCAATTATGCCTTTAAAGATTTGAATTATTGATGCTCATATATCACATGTGACTAAACAATAAACTTAATTCCACTATTATACCTATATCTTATTTTCAGCACTAAATTTACAATGAAATTATTAATGAAGGGAAGATTATCATCTCCGTGTTCTCCTGTTAGCTTGTTTCAGAAGAAAAGATCAGAGCCGTGGAGACAGACAACCCTGACAAGTTTGATAGACTTCAAAATGGGAGTCTGCACGGATGAAGATTTCTGTGTGTATGTATAAAAATACAGACTGGAGCCTTCTGCTAAAATCTGAACAGTCTGGTTTCTTAGTCTTTTAAACAGAAGTTGGACAGAAGAGCTGACCACAATAAAACAGAACTTCAGGGCTTTACTGTCAATCTAAATTCATCATATGGAACCTATCATTTAACGTATATTTCTAAAAGCAATTAAACCAGAGCACAGAGAATCTACATTTTCTAACAAAGAGACTGACTGCAATTTTGCATTTTAAACATACTACATTTTTTAATGATTTTGTGTGTGGCTTCTGCAAAAAAAAAAAAAAAAAAAAGATGCTTATGAAAAATAATTTTTAAAAAAATCAAGATCATATGTTCTAGAACATGTTTTGACCTGCAAGAATCCTGGACAATCACAGAATATATTGCCTTCTGAGTGGAAAACACACCAGACAAGCATCCTCTGTGTTACAAAAATGAGTCACAGGCTACTCACAGCTGGGTAGCTTGATGCTGCCAAATTTTTTTTAGGATAATTAGATTCTAGTTAGATACTGGAAACATCACAATTTTTTAACCCAGCTTTTGTGTATAAATGATATATTTTCCAAAATATCAGCATTTTCTATTTTGAGTTTGGATGAATAAGCTGTGTTTAGCACAGTAGGCAGACCTTGTGCTGTCAAGAGCCAAAACATGCTTAGTTTACATTCTTCTTCTTCAGGAAGAAGCCTTCACCATAAGACTCCCAAGGAGCACTAGTATTTCTGAAAGGACCAGCACATCACCACCCAGTGATGTAAGATTGCTCCTTTTGTAATACTCTTTTTTTCAGAGTGACTCTCAAATCAGCTCAGTAAATGTTCTGAGTGGTCCCTGAGTTACTCTAGGTTGGGGTCTATGAAAGGAGGTTTTCACACATGAAACTGCCATTTTACTCAACTGAAGATCCTAGAAGGGAGCTTCCATAAGTGCCAGAGGGATGCCAAAACCCCAGAATTGTGACGTATTGGGTTGGTTCCCTTTTTAATACAAAGTAGAGGAAAATAGGCAACTGTCCATGAAAACTGGATATCTTTCTTAGTATTCAAACAGCAGCCTGGAGACATTTGTATCCTGCAAGGGCCATTCATGCAATTTGTAGAACATTAAAGAGGAAAATGAATGATTTGCTCTGCCCATATTTATCTTCCATAAAGGTGCACAGCCTCTGTTCCGTTATTTCAGGCTTGCTGTGCTAAATCCTTGTCCACCCACTACAAGCAGGCTGAGCAAGTTGCTGCTTCCACGACAGCTCAGACAGCCCAGTCCTAGCTACGTTCTGATGTAGCTGCAGAGCTCACACTTAGCCATGCTGCCATCAGGATTGAGCCGGGACTGGCAGAAGTGAAGAGACCATGACTCTCTCTAAGCACCTGCTGAAGACTAGTCACTATGAATGGTGAGGTCTTACGGTCCTAAGATACACATATGTTGGGGGCAAGGGCGGGGGGGAGGAGAGGAAAAAAAAGAAAAAAAATCCTATGCAAAGAGAAGTAACAGGGCTCTCCCAACTTAAAAGCGAACATTAAAACCCCATTTAAAGCATATTTTCCATTCTCTGCCTTTCCAGGAAGTAACTTACTCAATTCGAGCGGAGCGGTCACAGGCTGGCTGCCTGCACACTTGGCTTATTTTTAATATGTTAAAATCAGTCAAATTTCTTAGTATAAACAGGTGTTCCTCTTGCTAATTTGCTCTCTCAGGAACTGAGATGATGACAAAGGAGGCAATCCTGTGAAGACTAGCGTCTTTGGACGCAGGAGGCAATCCTGTAAAGACTAGCGTCTTTGGATGCAGGTACCTGCTTCCAAATTCCCGAGTGTTGCTGTAAGCAGTTGAGATGGCAGCTCACGTGCCTTGAATCCTTTACAGCTCCTGCCTACAGAAGTACAGCTTGACTCAGAAATAGCCCTGTGAGTATGGAAAGAAATGAGTTCATCTTCACATCTTCTGCTTTAAGCTTTGTCTTGGGGCTCATAGCAATTTCTCTGCTGTAGATTACATGCCTGGGTACCTCTGGGATCCCTTCCCAATTTAAAAAGGCCAAGGGAGCAGCGTATAAAAAATGAACTCTTCCTGGCATCTGATTCAAGACATTGCTTAGTCACATGTTCCTCCATTTTTCTCTCCAGCACAGAGTAAGAGAATATACAGCTCAATAGAGTCTGTGAACATCTTTGCCATCAGCTGGAATTTTCCTATTTCCTACAGTGAAGAACTGATGGTGGTTTTTGCCTGCCCACCAGCTCCGTGAGAAAGTGCCCTGGAAATATACTCACGTCTGTAACTGTACTATGATTTTATTATAATTAATCTTCATCCTTTTTCTGATTTTCATGTATGTAACATCAGCACTGCCTCTTGTCTTTACTGACCACACCATTAATGCCCAGTAATTTTCAGTTGATTATTTTGGTGAAAGATACCAGTCTGACTGTGGAAGGCCTTGAGTTGCACATCATTATCCATGTGGGATACCAGATGTGGGAACTTTCACAGATGTTGCACACATACGCATGTGTGTCAGTGTGTGTAAGTCATATCCCAAGATTATTGTCGGTATCCAGCTTTGGCCATTGCTGGAGTCAGAATACTGGACTATAAAAGCCTATACTGGACTAGTTCGACTGAGTAAAGCAGGTTTTATGCATTTGTAGACAAAAAAAAAAAAAAGTCAAAATATCAAATTACTGCTTTCCGACTCTTGTTTTTTCTTATGTACTGCCGATTTGTGCTGCTGGCTCTTGTGAAAAGGACAAAGTAGTGTCTTCTGTGAGAAAGGCTTCCTGGTAGAAAGGGTTTCAGCACTGAAAAATTCTTCAAAGATGAACAAAGAGTCACAGTTGTGTAGGTTTCTATTGCCCTTCCAAAAAAAAAGAAGATGAAGAAAAGAAATGTCATTACACTCTATATCTCTTAGACAAAAGAAAAGCAGAGCTGTTTGGTTTTTTGGTGTTTTTTTTTTTTTTTCCCTGTTTCTCCAACAGCTTCTGTGTATAAATTATACATTTTCTTAAATACCTGCATTTTCTATTTCAGGTTTGAGCTGATAACCTGTGTTTTTGCACAGTAGGCAAATCTCATGCTGTCACAAGCGGCGGTGATACAGCTTCACATTTCACTTCCCTTCATCCCAAGGAGTCCTTTGCTATTATGCCATTAGAGATAATGCGAAGCTTTGAACTGAAGCACCATAGACACCGGTGATGCATGACAACCTTTCTAGCCAATGAACTGCTACTGTACAATGGGACCTGTTCAGCCACACCAGCCCTTGTTGAGAGGAGATAATTTCTGTAGAGAACAGTGTCAAGCTGTAACACCTTCCCCAGCTAAGGAGCTGAAGGAGCTGCGTGCTTCTCCTCTGAGAAGATAGAAATGCACATGCCAAGATGACAAAAATTATGTGTATGCACTAAATATGCTTCAGAACAGTTCTTGCTGCAATGCAATCCCCAAAACACTTTGGATGGGGACTGTGGGGTGGGATTGCATGTGTTCGGTGAATTCCTTGCATTTTGAAGCACAGGAGCTTGGGGGCAGAGGTTCTGTCATAACTTTCTCATTGCAGAGCTCAGAATGGCTGTATGCTCTATGCGACTGGGTGCACGGGTACGTGGCCAACCAAGTCTTACTGCAAATGATTACTATTAAAATCTTTTAAATCTTTTATGAAAGATTCAGAAGACAAGCAGACAAAGTGTTTGTTATGTAAAGTATTCAAGGAGACTTTCATTTTAACAGCATCCATTATTCCGCTTTCTTTTAGCTGCAGAGCATTTTTATGAGGAAAATTCCCTGGTTGATAGCGTCTTTTTATATAGTATTAAAATGATATTAACTCCCCCTTTGGGAGAGAAAAAGAAAATAAAAAGTAGCTGAGATGGCTGGAGCTGTATTTGTTGTCTCTTTTATTGGAATCTGGGCCCGCTCCCTCGAAAATAAAACAGGACAAGCAGATACACAAAGGGAGTGGGGAAAATAGCCAAGAGAGAACAAAAAAAAAGCTTCTGTTTGTACTGTTGACTCTGATTTGTAACCTTGCTGCTGGAGAAAGACAAGCACAGCACATAGTCTTATCAGCCACTCCAAGACCTGGCAAGCTTGAACCAATGTCAAGCTGTTTAAGACATTACTATTAGCTGCCTTTCTGGTCACAGAGTTAACAAAACAAACAAAAACAAAAACAGGGGAAAAAAAGAGAAAAAAAAAAGAAAATAAAGAAAAGAGAAAAATAAATAAATAGAGAGGCTTGGCCAAGCTAAGCCAGATTCTATGTAAACAGAAAAGGCGAGGGGGCAGAAAGAGAAGAAAAAGATGAGGAAGGACAAGGCTGAGAGTTACAACAAGGGCACAAGTCTCGTGTTGGAACCTGCTCTCAGGTCTCAGCCAAAGGTGGTGGGGGAAATGTTGTTGTTGCACTCTTCCTCTGCATCTCCCTTGTCCACTCAGCCCATCTCTGCTTCTCTGATTTCTCAGGATCAGAAGCACAGAAACATAAAAATGTCGCCGCAAACTCTGTGCACCCAAAATATGGTAAGCCTGGCAGCTGAAATGAAAAATGTTATTCCTTTCTGTTTTGTTGTCCTCCCAGCACCACTGTCAAACTATCACTGCCAAGTATGGCGACTGGCATAATATCCCATCTTCTCATCTTTTTATTCATCTGTTAAAGCTCATTTTTGATGTGCCACTGTTGCTCCATTGCTTTCTCACCTTTGTTCTGATTTACCAGAAAATCAGAATCATCTTCCAAGACATCAGGAGACCTCCTTGTTTGGACTGATTTCAGTATTTACACGTAAGTTTTATTTACTTTTGGAAACAATGTTTTATAACATGTTATGTTGGTCTTTTGCTGTCTTTAATGATGGAGACCATAGATTTCTTTGCAGCAGCCCAAGTGAAATAAAAATTCCAACATGTTTTCCATGCAGTCCTTGTACAGTGCACCTAAGATCCACCTCCCAGCTGAGGCAAACTGCGAAGTACTTTATGCATCCTGTGAAGCACTCTTGCAGTGCTACAGGGAGGGAGAAACTTCCAGTACACTTCACACTTATTTTACTTACAAGAACCTCCAACAAAATAAGATATCTGTACTCGATCCACATGGGTATGAACTGTGCAAGGTCTGCCAGGATCTCTCTGTGAGCCATTTGGGTTGATCTCTGTGCTTGTTCTTACACATCCTGAGCA